>NW_011480995.1:13926-14439 GCF_000754665.1 Bison bison bison
TAAAAGAAATCAGTCCTGAATATTCATTGGAAGGACTGATGCTGAAGCTGAAACTCCAATACTTTGACCACCTGATGCAAGGAACTGACTTATTGGAAAAGACCCTGTTGCTGGGAAAGATTGAAGATGAGAGGAGAAGCAGATGACAGAGAATGAGATGGTTGGATGGCATCACTGACTCAGTGGACATGAGTTTGAGTAAGCTCTGGGAGTTTGTGATGGACAGGAAAGCCTGGCGTGTTGCAATCCATGAGGTCGCAAAGAGTCAGACATGACTGAGCGACTGAACTGAACTGACTGATAGAATTTTAATATAATCTCTTGAATTATGACTGATAACATTATATCAAGGGCATGTCAGATGTTAGGGATTCCATATAAGTTTTGGAATATCTGTATTAATGCTATTTATCTATACATTTCAACCTCACATTTACTTTCAATAACTTGACAATGGTTTTGAATTAAACATATCAAATAAGCACAGCTTAACATTTGTTTCTGAGGTTTCAC
>NW_011480996.1:0-679 GCF_000754665.1 Bison bison bison
GGATTGGAATGAAAACTGACCTTTTCCAGTCCTGTGGCCACTGCTGAGTTTTCCAAATTTCCTGGTATATTGAGTGCAGCACTTTCACAGCATCATCTTTCAGGATTTGAAATAGCTCAACTCGAATTCCATCACCTCCACTTGCTTTGTTCATAGTAATGCTTTCTAAATCCCACTTGATTTCACATTCCAGGATGTTTGGCTCTAGGTGAGTGATCACACCATCATGATTATCTTGGTCATGAAGATCTTTTTTGTACAGTTCTTCTCTATATTCTAGTCACCTCTTCTTAATATCTTCTGCTTCTGTTAGGTCCATACCATTTCTGTCCTTTATAGAGCCCACCTTCGCATGAAATGTTCCCTTGGTATCTCTAGTTTTCTTAAAGAGATCTCTAGTCTTTCCCATTCTGTGGGTTTTTTCTATTTCTTTGCATTGATCTCTGAGGAAGGCTTTCTAATCTCTTCTTGCTATTCTTTGGAACTCTGCATTTAGATGCTTATACCTTTCCTTTTCTCCTTTGCTTTTTGCTTCTCTTCTTTTCAAAGGTATTTGTAAGTCCTCCTCAGACAGCCATTTTGCTTTTTTGCATTTCTTTTCCATGAGGATGGTCTTGATTCCTGTCTCCTGTACAATGCCACAAACCTCAGTCCATAGTTCATCAGGCACTCTATCAGA
>NW_011480996.1:4974-5296 GCF_000754665.1 Bison bison bison
TGGCTATTCCATTTCTTCTAAGGGATTCCTGCCCACAGTAGTAGATATAATGGTCATCTGAGTTAAATTCACCCATTCTAGTCCATTTTAGTTTAGCTGATTCCTAGAATGTCAGTTTTCACTCTTGCCATCTCCTATTTGACTACTTTCAATTCGCCTTGATTCATGGACCTGACATTCTAGGTTCCCAGCAATATTGCTCTTTATAGCATTGGGCTTTGCTTCTATCACCAGTCACATCCACAACTGGGTTTTGTTTTTGCTTTGGCTCCATCCCTTCATTCTTTCTGGATTTATTTCTCTACTGATCTCCAGTAGCATA
>NW_011480997.1:0-1415 GCF_000754665.1 Bison bison bison
TAAACCTCACTGTGACTAAATTTCACACAACCTTGGATGTGTATAAAGGGAAAAGGTTTAAGGACAAATCTCAAGATACTGATGGGGGAACTTAGCCTGGAAGCCCAGACTGAGAGGAAAGTGCGCTCGGCAGCCCACATATAACATAAAAGGCATGGGGCCTCACAGGCCATGCCTCGAAGATACTGACAGGAGCCAATAAATGAATTAGGTGCAGTGAATTTAGATGGGGACATCTAGTAGAGGGAAAGATTTTCTTTTTGAGGCATAATACAAAGAATTACCTTTGAACTTATTGAAATACCAATTAGCTTTCTAAGAAAGATATAAAATAGACACAGGAAAATACATATTTAGAGAGCATATATTTGTCTTAAATGGAAATAAATTTGGAGGCTACCAGTACTTTGCCAACAATGGTCCATCTAGTCAAGGCTATGTTTTTCCAGTGGTCACACAACTGAGAGACTGAACTGAACTGAACCAGTACATATTATATAAAGACATGAAGCTAAATGAGATCACTCTAGGTAAGGACAGGTTCAGTTCAGTTCATTTGTCAGTCGTGTCTGACTCTGCGACCCAATCAACCACAGCATGCCAGGACTCCTTGTCCATGATCAGCTCTTGGAGTTCACCCAAACCCATGTCCATTGAGTCGGTAATGCCTTCCAACCATCTCAAACTCTGTTGCCCTCTTTTCCTCCTGTCCTCAATCTTTCCCAGCATCTGGGTCCTTTCAAATATGTCAGCTCTTCACATCAAGTGGCCAAAGTATTGGAGTTTCAGCTTCAACATCAGTCCTACCAATGAATACCAAGGACTGATGTCCTTTACGATAGATAGACTGGTTGGATTTCCTTGCACTCCAAGGGACTCTCAAGAGTCTTCTCCAACACCACAGTTCAAAAGCATCTATTCTTTGGTGCTCAGCTTTCTTTATAGTCCAACTTTCACATCCATACATGACCATTGGAAAAACCATAGCCTTGACTAGAGGGACCTTTCTGCCAAAGCAATGTCTCTGCTTTTTAATATGCTATCTAGGTTGGTCATAACTTTCCTTCCAAGAGATAAGCATCTTTTAATTTCATGGCTGCAATCACCACCTGCAGTGATTTTGGGACCCAGAAAAATAAAGTCAGCCACTGTTTCCACTGTTTCCCCATCTATTTCCCATGAAGTGATGGGACCAGATGCCATGATCTTCGTTTTTTGAATGTTGAGCTTTAAGCCAACTTTTTCACTCTCCACTTTCACTTTCATCAAGAGGCTTTTTAGTTCCTCTTCACTTTCTGCCATAAGGGTGGTGTTATCTGCATATCTGAGGTTATTGATATTTCTTCCAGTAATCTTGTTGTGCTTCATCCAGCCCAGCGTTTCTCATGATGTACTGTTCATAGAAGTTAAATAAG
>NW_011480997.1:2025-2415 GCF_000754665.1 Bison bison bison
GTGAGATGAGTGCAATTGTGCAGTAGTTTGAGTATTCTTTGGCATTGCCTTTCTTTGGGATTGGAATGAAAACTGACCTTTTCCTGTCCTGTGGCCACTGCTGAGTTTTCCAAATGTGCTGGCATATTGAGTGCAGCAGTTTCACAGCATCATATTCCAGGATTTGAAGTTGCTCAACTGGAATTCTATCACCTCCACTAGCTTTGTTCATAGTGATGCTTTCTAAAGCCCACTTGACTTCACATTCCCAAATGTCTGGCTCTAGGTGAGTGATCACACTATCATGATTATCTGGGTCTTGAAAATCTTTTTTTGTACAGTTCTGTGTATTCTTGCCACCTCTTCTTAATATCTTCTGCTTCTGTTAGGGCCATACCATTTCTGTCCTTT
>NW_011480997.1:2515-3718 GCF_000754665.1 Bison bison bison
CAAAAAGAAGTAGTATTTACCATTGAAAAAAATGGATGTATAAGTGTACCTGCACAGTTCAAACCTGTGTTGTTGAAGGATGTGTGTGTGTGTGTACACACAGAAACAGACATATTGAGTTTCTTCAAAACTATGTTAAAGATTGTTCCTTTCCTCCCATATTTTAAACACTTTTTTAAAAACACAACCATGAACTATGTATGAGAGAATTTACAGGGGAGAAATGTGCCTCTTTTTTTAAGAGCAGAATAGAAGATTCCAAATGTGTGTTTTAAATGTGTTTTCTGAAAGGAAAGCAGATGCTTTTATAAAACAGAGGGGAAGAAGGAAGTGAGAGACACTCTTTTATTAGAAAGGGAGAGAATGGGCCTCTTAGTCAGGACACAGCTGTATGTAACACAAGGCTTCCTCTTTCTTACCTTTTCTCTCATCAAAATTAGCACTTTGCTGCCTTCTGGCTTTTGGAAATGGCCTTCACCTTTCATGTAATTAACACCTTCAGGCCCACAAGGCGTCTACACTCTGACAGTAGGTCCAGCCTTTGCTTACAAGAAGTATCAGAGGAAATGCTAGGTCAAAATTCCCTTTCCTCACCTGAGCTGCTGATTCATCTTCTATAGCAGGCCGTAAACACCACCCTAACTCCAGTACATCAAAATATTTAAAATTAATAATTTCTTTTTTGCTTGAACACCTCAAACTCATGGAGTTTTCTCTCTTCCAGAGAGTGGTAATTATATAAGCTTTAGTCTTGGCCTTACAAACTCTTATTCCAAATCTTTACTTGTTCCTAAATTCCAATATCCTTATGTTCCTTCCCAGCTCCATGCCCAATGAGTGACATTCCGTACATATCCTTGTTGACCTGCAATCCCTAAGGCATGCTTACTAAATAATATGAGCCTTGAGGAACTGTTTTTATAGTTTCTAATTGGATTGCTTCACTCCATCTGCTACCAAACCTACCTGGATATACAGCCTTAAAAATATTTACACTAAAGAGAAGCCCATAAATAATGGGCAGTTATGTTTTCTATGTTTACTTGTTAATTTTATGGCCTTAGTAATATAAGTCCAGCTCATAATCTTCTCTGCTTTGGCTTTTTGTGAATATGCTTCATTAAATAATTTTATAGTTCCATTAATAAATTAAAATATAATCAAAGATACAAATGCTGTGCAACCATCTGTTTTGACTTAACT
>NW_011480997.1:3892-9792 GCF_000754665.1 Bison bison bison
AAAAAAAAAAAAAAAAGCTATGCTGACCACAACAGAAGAAAAATTTGGAAAGCAGTATATATTTCAAGAAGATTCATTCATCCATCTTAGGTTTCTGTTTAAATATTCCAATGCATCTCCTTGGTTTCCTGTGCCTTGTACCAATAGAAAATATATTCCTCTACATATTACTTGTGCTTTCAGGCTACAAAAAGTGGATGTGAAAGTGTTAGTTGCTCAGTGGTGTCCAACTGCATGCTACCCCATGGACTGTAACCCATCAGGTTCCTCTGTCCATGAAGTTCTCCAGGCAAGAATATTGGAGTGGGTAGCCAGTCGCTTCTCCAGGGGATCTTCCCAACCCAGTGATAGAACCCAGATCTCCTGTATTGCAGGCACACTCTTTACCACCTAAGCCAGTATCTATATATTAATATATTAGTGCTGTGAGTCTATTGGAAGAGGGCTGTAGAATCTAAGGCCAGAAAAGACAAAGTCAAAACAATAAAGGTCACAGCTTCCTCTGAGATAAAAATCTTGTATTTACATAAACACAAAATCACCGGCTTAACATAGTCATTCAGGAAACCATCATTGTGATTTATATTTGTTCTTCCTTTCTAATTTTCAAAACAATTTCATGACTATTCTAGCCAGAAGATATCATCTATGGATTTGGACCCACAACAGTTAAGAATATAATAAATTTTTTATAGTTGAGCAGGATAATTAAAATATCCTTTAAAACAGTTCTGCAAGAATAGACATACCCACAATAACTGTGAAAAAAAAAAAAAAGTAAAACCAATCAAGAAAAACTTTAAATATATGTAAAGAATGTATTCCACAGAAAAAAATCAAAAGTGACTATCTTTAACCTATAAATTTTACTACATTTTCCACTGAATTTATCCTGTTTAGGCAACAGCCTAATATTTCCTTCAGGATTTTAACCCATTACCCATCCACATGCACTGAAGATCAAATATGTATCCCCAAATTGATTTTTTTTTTTTTCACTTAGATATGCCAATCTTCTTCTGCCTTTAGATGTTGCACTCTCTACCAGATGCCTGCCCAGCATCTTTCATCCTTCTGCCCTCAGGTCAAATGCCCCCAACTCTGCCAACCCCAGAAACTCCTTCTACAAGTATCTAAGCCACCACACACATCCCCAGACCATCCTAACCAAAGCAGATGGCTATCCATTGCTAATTATCATTGTGATTTATTTTCTTCTTAGAGGTCAGTACTATTTATTTCCTCATTTACTGTCTATCTCCCTAACAAATTACAAAAACACTTAGAATAAGGGTTCTTATCTCCCTAGCTCACTAGAGCATAACTGCACATCATATGGTTGAGTGGATTTTAAATGAACCATTCTGCAGCCCCATAGAGTGCTCTTTACCTTCCCCTTGCAGTCTGCACTATGTAAAAAAATAAATAAATAAAACAAAATATATTGAGAAAGTCAGAAAGAAGTGTGTATTGATATTCTCAATAAAACTCTTTGTCTCTCCCTGGTAAACAAACACACTTTATGAGTATCTATAATGCTGATTATGACTTACACAGGTCAATGTTGACAAGCAAGTGATTTTGAAGGGAGGTATAATTGCCTGTAAAGGAAATGAGTAATTCTAAAGGCTGAAATTTGACCCACAAGGTCCGCCTGATGGCAATAACGCTGCTTCATGTCATATATTCTGAGGATGTGGTGACAAAGTTGAGGCAGAGATGAACACAATTTCAACATCAGCCATTTTTCACAATAATTTATTTACAAGAAAATAAGCAGCAATGGCAACCCACTCCAGTACTCTTGCCTGGAAAATCCCATGGATGGAGTAGCCTGGTAGGCTGCAGTCCATGGGGTTGCCAAGAGTCGGACGCGACTGAACGACTTCACTTTCACTTTTTGCTTTCATGCATTGGAGAAGGAAATGGCAACCCACTCCACTGTTCTTGCCTGGAGAATCCCAGGGACGGGGGGGCCTGGTGGGCTGCCGTCTGTGGGGTCGCATACGACTGAAGCGACTTAGCAGCAGCAGCAAGCCTAATTTGATTTACTGATTAAAAACTCTCAAGCAATAAAAATGTCTGAGTTTATATGAATACATCATTTAACAGTCTACATTTTTCTGTTTAATGTGCTTCCACATTAAATACTTCATGTAATCCTAAAAATACATTTTGAAGTTGGTACTACAGCTCTTTTTTCAATGAAAAAAATGTAATCAAGGAAATGAGACTACTGAAGAGAGAAAAATGTCATAAAGTTGAAGGCTTAAAGAACTAAAGGCAATGCTAAAATGGAAAAGGCAGGAATATAAATAACTTTCTCTTTTGGTTGCTAGAAGCTCTGACATCTGCTTCTCTGTCTCTGCCTTCCCTGTCCATCCCACCTTCCCTCCCTTTCACTGCTTTTTCTATTCACATTTACCTTAAGTGTTTACCTTCATTCCATAGTCCCTTTTCAAAATAATATGTTTGGTTAATTAAGAATTTGCCAAAATGTACTATTTAATAAATCTTTGAATGTGTATAAATTCTTTACAAAACTCCATACAGGTAGCACGGCCTATTCAACTATAAAATAATTTATTTTTGCTGTTTCTTCAACTCTTTATATATATTTTTATGTGAGCTTCCCTGGTAGCTCACCTGGTAAAGAATCCGCCTGAAATGCAGGAGACCCCAGTTTGATTCCTGGGTCAGGAAGATCCTCTGAAGAAGAGATAGGGTACCCACTCCAGTATTCTTGGGCTTCCTTGGTGGTTCTGACAGTAAAGAACCCACCTGCAATGAAGCAGACCTGGGTTCGATACCTGGATTGGGGAGATCCCCTGGAGGAGGGCATGGCAACCCACTCCAGAATTCTTTCAATGTAATCTTAAGACTCTTGGGTTTGTACATATTTTGTCTTCTTAGAAATTTTGCTTAAATACTAATTTCAATTAGTAACTTTCCCCCTTCCTGAACCTACTGAAAAATAAAATCACCTCTTCAGAATAATGTAATCCCACCTCCTTTGAATTAAGAATTTTCTTTATATTATTGTATTGTATGTTATATATCTATTATATATTTTAATCTATGTATGTTTACACATAAATTTCAAGCCAAGTTATTATACATGCTAAATCACATGTGAGACCATATATATGCAAGTAATCAAGTGACCTAGGATAACATGTGGAGAAAGCAATGGCAACCCACTCCAGTATTCTTGCCTGGAAAATCCCATGGAAGGAGGAGCCTGGTGGGCTGCAGTCCCTGGGGTCACTAAGAGTCGGACACAACTGAAGCAACTTAGCAGCAGCAGCAGGATAACATAAATTTAGGATAAAAGTAATATCTTAGGGAAAACTCATTGGTTAAATACTTAATAATATAAATACAGATGGATATAGTTCCAAATTCTGCAAAGAAACTTTCCTTCCAAAAGTGTTATAAGACTTTAGCAAATTATATTTGATTTCTGTCAAAATAAAATGGTTCCTTATGGTTTTTCTCTTTCTGGCACATTTGTTCTACCATGCCAAAATAAGAAAGTTTGCAGCAGGTGGTTATTTTGTTTTCGAGCATAATGGTTAATGGCCTTTTCTGCTGTCCAAGTTTTCAAAGCCGTTACTTTTATCTGAGGCCCTTTTTTGGCCCTCATACTTTCCTGGATATTAATTACACGTGTAAATTTCTCTTACAACCACATCTCAGTAAAAACCAGAATCAATGTATTCCTCCCATCACATTTATTCAGGCTCAGCCTCCTCTTCCATTACCCAGGTGACAAGTTGACAAAGTACCAAGCTTTAATTCTGTTTTGTTTTTCTTGGTGAGAAAATAATGATACAATGGATAATTTATGTCCTCATTTCAGCCAGCATTAAATCATGAACCTGAGGGCTCTAACGGTTTGGAGGTCTTTCTCATCTAGAGTCTATGGGATGTATAGGTTTTGTTAATAAAAAAAAAAAATTTAGCATTATTCAAATACAAGATGTCAGTTCAGATATGTGGTTTCATTCTACAAAAAAACAATGTATGTGACTGGAAAATGTTGATTAAAATTTCATATCACATCTCCCTATTAAGAAAAGTATTTTCAGGCTCCTAGGGGCTGTCAAAAATAACAAGTTAAAGCCACTTTCTCCACTTCTGCAAGCTTCCAGCTACCTTTTCCAAACCTAGATTCTAAAGTATAACTAATGTCAGTTGTCTCTTCCCCAGCTCAGGTGATTTACCTGCTCTTCCTGGAACACACATTTCAAGTGTTTCAAGCAGCTTTTACTACCTTCCCACATCCAACTTCCACAAACTTGTCTACTTTCTGCTTGCACAGCACATTAGCTTCTCAGTTTCTGAGTTGTTGGTGAAAAAAAATGGAAGACTGAACATATGCATTTTTCTTCTCTGTTATAATTACCATAAAATGATGATAAAAAGTATATAAAGTTATAAACCTCTAATTAAGAAAAACATGAAAATACAACCATCAGTAGAAGAAAACTATAGTTCTAAACAAATAAAAATGAAAGATGGAATAATATATTTTTAAAGGGTGCAATAATAGTAACCAGAAAAGTGAGCCTGAGAAAAACTTGTCTTTTGAGTTTACAAGGTACAGAATATAATCCAGGAATCTTAAGCTTAATGTTATGAAAATACACATTGATTTGTCAACGCATATGGTTTTATGCTGGACATCTGATGGATTTTTTAAATTCCAAAGGCTCATATTCTTTAAACATTATTTGTAGATGCCATATTTACAGATTGGCCTACTCACCAAAAGTTATTTGTAACCTCAAAATCAATACTTGGGCACTTATGTGTTTATTCGTGGACATGTACACAAAGGAAAAAAGTCGCTGGACACACACGTTCCCAACTGAAGTCAAACAAGGCAAAGCTCTGAAATATTTCTGCTCTCATGCTGTAAACAAGCATTCTTTTCAAAGTCAATTAATACCACATATATATTTTTTAAATTTTTTTACTTTTTCTTGGTGATTTGAGAATTCAAATTAATTGAAGAATTTAAATATTCTCCAAATTATAGTACTGAAGTGTTGCTTAGTGTTCCTAAGTTCAAGGCTGGGATATACTTTATAGGGAAAATGTGTGTATTAGATCAGCTTCATTCATGTGTAAGTTATAGTGCTGTTGGCTATGAGCTCAATCTTAATGAATCAAGAAGAAGATACATCCAGAAAAATGAAGAGGAAAGGCAGCAGTTTGTCTATAAGAACACTTCAGAATGTACTAAAGCAACATCTATAATACAGAATGAGGCTATGGAAGATACAAGTAGTTCAACTTGTGGATTCATGAGGTGATGACCTATTTTTATACAAAATGTAATGGATGGTACTAGTGTGAGGCTGAAAGCCAGAAACATTTACAAATCACATTACCCAGAATCAGAAAAATGTTAAACCCATTACAGCTAGTGTTGGCTGGCTTGGCTATTTGCAAAGGTAATACAGCAGTTGTGGCAGATTCTGCAAGTAAATAAAGTGTGGAAGAATCTTAAAATACCTGCTAAGTGTTCTTCACGAAAAGGATTTTGTGGAAGAACAGATTTTTCAACAATGAAGAGACTAGCTTGTTTTACAGCAACATTGCTGGCAACCAAACTTATTTTACATATTTTGTGTTTTGGTTGCTAAAAATGTCATGACCAGAGACTTACAATAACCTAACCCCATATTTCCCCTAGAACTAAAAGCTCAGTAAAGTCCATCTAGTCAAGGCTATAGTTTTTCCAGTAGTCATGTATGGATATGAGAGTTGGATTATAAAGAAAGCTGAGCACTGAAAAATTGATGCTTTTGAACTGTGGTGTTGGAGAAGACTCTTGAGAGTCCATTGGACTGCAAGGATATCCAACCAGTCAATCCTAAAGGAAATCAGTC
>NW_011480997.1:9892-12016 GCF_000754665.1 Bison bison bison
TACAAAGAGCTGACTCATTTGAAAAGACCCTGATGCTGGGAAAGACTGAAGGCAGGAGAAGGGGACGATAGAGGATGAGATGGTTGGATGGTATCACTGACTTAATGGACATGAGTTTGAGTAAACTCCAGGAGTTGGTGATGGACAGGGAGGCATGGCATGCTGCAGTCCATGGGGTTGCAAAGAGTTGGACATAACTGAGTAACTGAAATGAATTGACTGATTCACTAATTCAGTCTCTATGGTAACTTCCTAGAATATAACTATGGCAAATTATGAGAATTAACTGTATATACAGCAGAAATTCCAGTTTAAACTTTACAGTTCCCTTTAAAGATGATTTTAAAGATCATCTCATGCTAATACCATCAATTAGAAAACCATATCAAGAGAAACAAAGAATATTTAAGATGGATAGAAGAGGTCTTTACTAACTCTAATTCAGGAAAAGATTGATAAATTTCAAAGCAGCTGTGCAAAAGATAAAGAAAGATCAAGGTCAGAGGCTTGTCAGAGAAACTGTAGTCTATGATGTGCACAAACGTCTCGAGTATTTCAGGGACATTGTCTATACAAGTGAGTAATGTCAGTAAACCAAGTGCTCATGAATCCATAATCTACTGATTAGAATCAGTATGGAAGGATCAATGATTTAGGAACTAGGTCATTATCCTGGTGGCATTTTTTAATTGGCCTATTTGCTATTAATATGACAGCAATGAAAATTTCTGCTGACTCTTTCTGGGGAAAAACAATTAAAGCCAATTGGGAAGGAGAAGGATGGGTATCACGGAGTATGTGAGGGAACTGAGCAGTCATCCTGAAGAAAGACACCCTGAGAGAAAGACAAAGGGTGTCTTTAAACATTTGAGCATGTAGTGTAGAGTGTACCTTAAATCTATTTTTATTTAATAAAATAAAAAGCAATGGTTGAAAAGTTACAAAGAGGAAGATGTCAACTAACTGTAGCGGGTAACACTGAACACATATTCATTCAATAATAAAACTGAATGCATCAGGGGGTTCTGTTTTTCCCTTTACTGCCATAATTAATCAGAAATAGAGCAGTGCTTTGTCAGGGAGGATATACAGGGAATTTCCCTTTGGATAAAAGGATGTACCAATGATGTTCAGGTTCCCAACCTCTAATTCTCCAATACGGTGTATATTATTCTCCTTATAAAAATGTATTAGCACAAGTCAATAAACAAATAATAAGGTAATGAACAATGTGTATGGATAGGAAAATTGTCAGGTAAATAAAACCTTTACTAGAACCCACTTGCTTTATATAAACAACTTGATGGGGAAATCTTGCTACATTATTTGGAATAAACAATTTCTTTCAAATATGATTCAGTAGAGAACCATAAAGCAAAAATAATTGAATAGTATACAGCAACAGTAACCACAAGGGTAACTAGGAGAAAAAAAGGATGAATGCACAGGATTAATTAAATTACAAATGTAATCACCTCAGGGAAACCAAACATGGGCTACAGAACAAATAGTCACTCATCAATAACTGCAGTTAATAAGCCACTCCAGAAGTTTAAGAGATTGGTCCTCAGAAGTTATAAAACAGAATTAACATGCTGGTGCCACCACTTCTGGCTTTGCATTATCATCTCTAGGAGTGACAGTATCTTTAAGCCGTAGCTTTCTCATTTGTAAAAACAAATAAATAATAATAACACCTCATTGCATTGTTATAAGGATAACATTAGACAATGTAAAGGCCTTCGTACAGACCAAACACAGAGTATAACCACCAAAATATTTAGCAACAACACTAACAATATAAATTACTGTACTGCCATCATCATATCAGGCTGGAGATAACTGGAATGATTTCATTGAAAAACAGCATAAGAGCAGGTTCTTGAAGAAAGGCTAAGAATTAGATATGAAGTACTGTGAAGGGAATATTCCAGGGGACCAAACACTGTAGGGAAAAAAGTCACAGAGACAAGACATAGTTTGACTGCTAACCTGATGACCAACTCCATAAAAACAAAATTGATTAAAATTCTAGTTTTCCATTGCCCAGATTTAAAAAAAAAAAAAAAAAAAAAGGTGTCATCACTAACTCCTTTCTTTCTCTAATATCCCATCATTTGTATA
>NW_011480997.1:12465-28744 GCF_000754665.1 Bison bison bison
TTGTGATGTATAAAAAACTTTTTAAAAGCCTCTAACCAGTCCATCCTAAAGGAGATCAGTCCTGGGTATTCATTGGTGGGACTGATGCTGAAGCTAAAACTCCAATACTTTGGCCACCTCATGCGAAGAGTTGACTCATTGGAAAAGACCCTGATGCTGGGAAGGATTGGGGGCAGGAGGAGAAGGAGACGACAGAGGATGAGATGACTGGATGTCATCACCAACTCGATGGACATGAGTTTGAGTGAACTCCGGGAGTTGGTGATGGACAGAGAGGCCTGGCGTGTTGTGATTCATGGAGTAGCAAAGAGTTGGACGTGACTGAGCGACTGAACTGAACTGACTGAACTAGTTTTCTGATCCAAGCCTGACTTTCTCATGGACCTGAGAGCTATTCCTTTGAAATGTAATCATCAAAGAAGATAGATCCCCTTTCTCCCTGTCTCCATGGAAGGTAGGATCCTACCTTCAATCAATCTCAATCAGCAAAATCAGAAGGCCTAATTACAGAGCAAAAGAGTTGAAACATCAGGAATAATTAAATGTGCTAGACATATTCAACTGATAAGTCTCTCTGATAATATTCTCCAGTATTTTTCCTCTCAATTCACCTCAGTGATGAAAACGTCTCCTGCCTTTTGTTTCAGGGGAGCTAAGTTCAGACTTCAGTTCTGGTTTTTTACACTACTGGAATAGCCTTGAATAAACTTTTCCCTGCCTTTTAAACTTTAGTGAAATTTTTGCTTTGCCATTCTCCAGGACAATGGATGTATCTTTGATTTTTAACAGATTTTGTTAGAGTTCAGACACAGTGAAGATAAACACTGGGGGTTCCCTAGTGGTTCAGTGGTAAAGAGTCCGCCTGCAATGCAGAAGCCACGGGAAAGGCAGGTTCCATCCCTTGGGATGGAAGTTTCCCTGGAGGGGGATATGGCAATCCACTCCAGTATCCTTGCTTGGAGAATCCAGTGGACAGAAGAGACTGCTGGGCTGCAGTCAATGGGATCGCAGAGTCTGACACAACTAACTGAAGCAACTTAGCAGGCACGAAGATAAACATTAACTTGTAGATTTCTCTCTGGTGGAAAAAAAATTACCTAAAATGTTAAAGTTTTTTTAAAAAAACAATAATCTCAACAATTTAAAAAAAATCATTTAAAACTATAAAGTCTATTTCTGATTTAAAAAAAAAAAAAAACTCAGAAAATTAGTAATAAAAGAATTTCCTAGGCCTGATAAAGGCATCTACAAAAATCCTAATGCTAACAATGTACTTCCTGATATAAGACGGGATTTTTTTTTTGCCTCTAATATAATGTACAAGACAAAGATATCTGCCATCACTTCTATTCTTGCCTGGAAAATCCCATGGTCAGAGGAGCCTAGTGGGGTCACAAGTGACTAAACCACCACCTTAGTGACTAAACCACCACCATACAACATTGTACTGGAGGTACTTCCCAGTGCAATAAGGAAAAAAATAAAAAGCATCAGAATCAGAAAGATTTAAAGTTGTCTTTAGAGAGGACACAACTGTCAAAGTAGAAAATATTACATTTCATTACATTACTATGAAACCAAAGAACTAAACACTAGAACTGATGAGTCTAACAGGGTTACAGAATTAAAGATCTATTTTCTAAAATCAGTAGTATAACTAGTAACAGACAAGTGGAAATTTAGAACTATCACTTATAATAGAAGCTATATTATCAGATATGTAGGGGTAGATCATCCACATGATGGGAAAGACCTGTATACTGAGAACTTCAAACTTTGTGAAGAGGAATTTAAGATGATCTAAATAAATGGAAATAAATATTATGCTCATGAGACTTTAAAAAAATCAATTTTACTGAGGAAAAATTCTCTCCAAATCAGTCTATAGCTTCAATGCAATCTCAATCAATATTCTAATAGGCTTTTCCCCCCCTAGAAGTTGAAAAAATTATACCTAATTTCTAACAGAAATATAAAGGGCCTAGAAAACCATAATAAGTTTGATAAAACCTGCAGACTCCTGTCATGTTTAGCTCTTGACACTTCCCTTCCTTGCCTCTTTGCTCCTTTCCTCTGACCCATCTTCTTAGCCTTCTCTTTCAGGAACTCACATGTGACATATGTTAGATCTCCTTTAATATATTTTATATTATCTTACATGCATCCAACTCTTTCATATTAATAAAATATGTTTATTTCACAACTTTTGGCATCAACATACAGAGAGGGCTCAGGAAACTGAATTTTGTGCATACAGAATACTAACCTCTTCTTGAAACTGTAAAATTAAAAGTACAAAGAACAGAGGATAGAAAACTAGGGCAAATATCTGTATCTTTGGGCTTCCCTGGTAGCTCAGATGGTGAAGAACCTGCCAGCAATGCAGTAGACCTGGATTTGATCCCTGAGTCAGGAAGATCCCCTGGAGAAGGGAATGGCAACCCACTCCAGTATTCTTGCCTGGAGAATTCCAAGGACAGAGGAGCTTGGTGGGCTACAGTCCATGAGATGACAAAGAGTCGAACATAACTGAGTAACACACACATACACATACACATCTTACATGGTAGGGAGTCATGAAATTAGCCACATTAGAAGATACAATTTTTAAAATTACCTAACTTCATTGTACAGAGTTAGAGATAAACAATAAAAAGCAAGAACATCAACTGTCAAAATAAGTAGGTGGGGATGGAGGACCATATAGAAAGAAATCCTCATCTCTCATAGCAAGAATCTATAGGAAATGCTCACATTCTCAGATCAACAAGTGAATAGCAAAGAATACCATTAACTATTATGGTGATAATCACAAAAACTAAAAATAGAAATAATTGAAAGTTTTACATATTTGGGGAGGACTGATTGTAGGCAGAAGTATTGGTCAAGTATTTTTGAAGTTGCATTTCTGTATTATGTTTTATATCATTATATGAATGTACAGTTTCCAATTTAAGAAATGAACTAAAAGAATTGATGTCTATTTTGCAATGAACCAAACTAGGTATTATACATACTTGAAAAAACAGAAAAATATGACTTTCAAAATACATATAAAATGAAATGTTCCACTAGGAAACAAATACAATTCCATAAAATGGCACTGTTTTAGAAATCAATCATAAGGATTAAACATACAGAAATGCAGACAAATATGTATATACAGTAGTGTTGTTTGCTCCAAAAAATAGAAAACTAAACAATCAACAATGAGGAAATTGTTAAAAATACTATGAAACACTATGAATTATCTTTAAAGTTACATTTTTGAAGATTTTTAGATAACATGAGAAAAAATGACTATATGGTAGCAGGTTAAAAATCACTATCAAAATTGATGTAATAAAATAACACCAACTGACAAAGAAGAAATACTTACATAGTAAGACTGGATACAATATTGTGAAGAGTTGTAAGAACAGGATTTTTATTTTAACCACCACAGCTTTCTATAATTTTAAGATTTTGTATTATGGTCAAGTGATACTTTTTATTTTAAAAAAAAGTAAGCATTATATAATAAAAATGAAAAAACATAGTAACTGATGCCTAGAGCTCAGCATGATGCCACAAATCAGTCAGTATTTTTGATTAACATGCCAAGATGCTATTGATTTTCCCATCTTGCCAACTAACTCAATTTGATACTGTGGTGTGTTTTATGTCCATGCTTTATTCACAAGACATTGGTTAATTTTCTCAGTGAACTCTATGTCCTTGATGTTTCTTAAGTTCTAAATTGCAAAAGAGCTTGTGAATTAGACAAGAACTAGTTCTCTGATCTCCTGAAACTATGATGCAGACTTTGAATTAGATTCGGAAGAAGCAATGAAGGGTAACATTGAAGGGTAACAATGACCTTTTTTTAATATTGAAATAAAAATTGATTTTTTTTTTCTCAGACAACTGAGTTGAGAAAACGCCAAAAAAAATCTGGCAGATAGTAAGTAACAATTTTTCATATACAGAAAGATAATTAGAGAAAAATTGAAAATAAGAAAATTTTCATCCAGAAAATTTAAGTGACAAAGAACCATATATAATTTTTAAAATATTCTTCAATCCAGATATTTCAGGAAAACCCTTAGCTTGAACTTAATTTTTTTTTATTTTCTAGATTATTACTTTATAAACTCTACAATCAAGAATTTACTTGTGTGTGTGTGTGTGTGTGTGTGCCCATTGGCTTGACTGACTTTGGAAAATGTAATAAAATAAATTACTATAAAAATGATTACATGCCAGTATATCATAGCAATGCTAATTTCAATAACAGTCTTTAAATGTGGTCTCATTTTCTTAACCCATTTTAAGGGCCATTGACAAACATTTCATAGTTTGTAGCAGTCCATGATCACATTTCCAGCAGTACTGCTCATGATAATTCTGGACATTCTTTCTTGCATCAGTTCAATTCAGTCACTCAGTTGTGTCCGACTCTTTGCAACCCTGTGAACATGCCTCCCTGTCTATCACCAACTCCTGGAGTTTATTCAAACTCATGTCCATCAAGTGGGTGATGCCATCCAACCATCTTCTCCTCTGTTGTCCCCTTCTCCTTCCATCTTCAGTCTTTTCCAACATCAGCGTCTTTTGAAATGAGTCAGTTCTTTGCATCAGAGTGGTCAAAGTATTGGAGCTTCAGCTTCAGCATCAGTCCTTCCAATGAATATTCAGGACTGATTTCCATTAGAATTGACTGGTTCGATCTCCTTGCTGCCCAAGGGACTCTCAGGAGTCTTCTCCAAGACCACAGTTCAAAAGCATCAATTCTTCAGTGCTCAGCTTTCTTTATAGTCCAACTCTCACAGTCATACATGACTACTGGAAAAACCACAGCTTTAACTAGATGGATCTTTCTCAGTGAAGTGATGTCTCTGTTTTTTAATATGATGTCTAGGTGGGTTATAACTTTTCTTCCAAGGAGCAAGCATCTTTTAATTTTATGACTACGGTCACCATCTGCAGTGATTTTGGAGCCCCCCAAAATAAAGTCTCTCACAATTTTCACTGTTTCCCCATCTGTGTGCTATGAACTCATGGGTCCAGATGCCATGATCTTAGCTTTCTGAATGCTGAGCTTTAAGCCAACTTTTTCACTCTGCTCTTTCACTTTCATCAAGAGGCTCTTTAGTTCCTCTTCACTTTCTGCCATAAGTGTGGTTTCATCTGCATATCTGAGGTTATCAATATTTCTCCCGCAGTCTTGATTCCAGCTTATGCTTCATCCAACCCGGCATTTTGCATGATGTACTCTGCATATAAGTTAAATAAGCAGAGTGACAATATACAGCTTTGACATACTCCTTTCCCAATTTGGAAACTGTCTGCGTTCCATGTCTGGTTCTAACTGTTGCTTCTTGACCTGCATACAGATTTCTCAGGAGGCAGGTCATGTGGTCTGGTATTTCCATCTCTTTAAAAATGTTCCACAGTTTGTTGTGAACCACACAGTCAAAGGCTTTGGCATAGTCAATAAAGCAGAATTAGATATTTTTCTGGAACACTTTTGCTTTTTCAGTGATTCAACAGATGCTGGCAATTTGATCTCTGGTTCCTCTGCCTTTTCTAAATCCAGCTTGACAAGTATATCCTTTACAAGCTTACATATTTAAGGATACTTAAAGACAAGTATCCTTTACTAACTTACACATTTCTTGTTTAATTGCTAAATCGTGTCAGACACTTTTGCGACCCCATGGACTGTAGCCCCAACCCCAAGCTCCTCTATCCAAGGGATTTCCCAGGCAAGAATACTGAAGTGGATTGTGGTTTCCTTCTCCAGGGCATCTTCCTGACCTAGGGATGGAATCTGCGCCTCTGGCATTAACAGGCAGATTCTTTACCACTGAGCCACCTGGGAAGCGCTACATTTTTCTTACAAGTGTATAAAATCTATGTACTTCAAAAGTCACTCTATCTTTCTACCTGTATTTACACAAACACACACATATAGTATACACATATAAATTTTTTTCTGGAGGAAAAATTACTTTGAAAAGGGAATCCAGAATATGTAGTGCTTAAAAACATGATTTTTGAAGTCAGGAGTAGGGTCTCTCATTTACTAGCTATGCGGCCATGAGCTCATTCATAGCTTGGCCATATTGAACTTTCATTAAATAACTGTAATTCTCAAGAAGAGGACCTGACCCAGGAAATGAAGTACACAAATGCTAAGCATAGTGTTTGGTATGAAAATTGGTATGAGAAAACATTTGATAAATGATATTACTATTATTAATACATTCACTAATAACCCATTACTGAGCTTGCTCCAATTCAGAAGTAAACATCATAGTTCCATGTACACCAAATTAACAGTTCTGAATAAGGATACAAACAAAGTCTGTGACATTTTAAGTTGCTATCCATACTCTTATTTGCCTATCAACTTACAGTTTTGAGTTCTATTTGCTTGTTATTTTTTTAAACAAAGATACGAAAAAATCATTTTCTAAGTTTTTTGTTGTCTACATTGTGGGGTCTGTACCTTTTTGTTTTTCAAGAGAAAGTCATCTTCCAAGTTTAGACACTAGGATTCATGCTTGTTTTCTTTATTTCTGGGCATACTGCATGTTCTGGTATTTTGATCATTCACGTACTCTAGTTTTTAATCATACCATGTAGTTCAGATTCTGAACCCATAATTCTACTAAATCACGTAAGAATTGCACCCTCCTAATACTATTAATTTTGGTCTATTTTTACATTTTCTGTACCAAACGACTAATCACTAATCAGGAAAAGCCACAATTTTCTTCTGATTTTTCTTCTGCTTTGCACCTAAATACGTTGCCTATTTTTGTTCCAACTATAACTGAATGACAAGCAACCTGTCCAAAGTTGTCACTTTTTTTTCATGGAACTATCAGATATTTTTTCCATTTTCTTAGAGATGGTATCCATGTTAAATTTTGAGTTTTTAAACCTTGATTTAGAGGCCCAGTATGAATCACTGGAGAACAACTGTTTAAAACATGTATGTGATTTTAACAAGTTAAAATGTTGAACTGGTTCAAAGTCAAGACTTCCAGGGTTCTAATCAAATCATACAGCTGTGGCTATTAGAGGAACATATTTAACCATTCTGTATCTCTTTACTCATCTCTAAGATAGGGATAATACTAGTGCTAGCCTCTTAAGGTTAAGGATCAAATGATTTAATATAAATTAAAATGTTTCATGCTGTGTCTGCACACAGTTAAACCATTTAGTAATAACTATTATTAACATTCCATTTTTCACATGAGGCTTCTAAAGCTAATATCTTGGTGCTGAATTCAGGTCTCTATATCCTCATGGGTCTTTTGAGAATATATTAACTCCTTGTCTGTTCTTGTATCTAATCCTAATCCAATTGTACTATGCTTTATAGAAACGGTGCTTAGAAGGTCCAATGTCTTTCTATATAATAACTCTCCCCAGGATCAATGAGATAACCCTTGATTTATCCTTCTCCAGTTCCCTCTAGACTTCAGAATCAACACTAAAATTGATTCACTTTACTGTATGGTAGGAACTAGCAATACTGTAAGCCAACAATACTCCAACAAAAATTTAAAAAAAGAACAGAACAAAACCACTAAATTCATAGAGAAAATTTAGATTTGCAGTTAAGATGTGGGGGTGCAAACTAGAAGAAAGCAGTCAAAAGGTACAGCATCCAGTTATAAGATAAATAAGCACTAGGGATGTAATACACAACATGATGATGATAGCTAACATTGCTCTGTGGTATATAGGAAAGTTAGAGTACATTCTAAGAGCTTTCATCATAGGGATAAAATTTTTCTTATCTCTTTCTTGTATGTATATGAAACAATAGGTGTTAGCTGAGCCTATTGTGATAATTATTTCACAATATATGTAAATCAGTGATAGAGTTTGTGTTGGTCTCCCACCCAACAGTAGGAAAAGTTCTAACAGTAAGGAAATAGACATATCTATAAGTATGACCATGAGATAAATGTCAAGAAGTTTACATTTGTCATCAAAAGCAGTGCATGTGGTCAGTCATGTCCAACTCTTTGTGACCCCATTAACTGCAGCCTGCCAAGCTCTTCTATCCATAGAATTTTACAGGCAACAATATTGGAGTGGGTTGCTACTTCCTCCTCCAGTGTTCTTCCAAAGCCAACAATTGAACCCACAAAAGCAGAGGGTGGCCTAAAATGGTATGATTATGCCTCTAATTAAGCCTCAACTTCCAGTTTCTAAGTATAAACAATTTATCAAATCCTGTTGACATTCCTCAAAAATTCATGCAGCAAAATTTTTCAATATTGCCTACTGAACACTAACTTCCATATTAAATCATATCAGCTTCAATACAAAAGGTTATAAATCTGGATCCATCAGTTTGACCTCTTTACTAATTTTAGGATTCATATTGCATCACTGATTTAGTAAGAACTTACTGCCTTCATAAAGCTCTTCTCTGAAGACCACTAACTCCATAATTATTTAGAAAGATTTGTCTTTAAATCTTTATTTTGATTTTGTATACAGCTAGGCAGAGATATCAGAGTTATGTTCACATATCATGCATTTTTATAAGAAACTACCAGAGTAAGGCCATGAAGTAATCTTTCTTTGATAAAATAAGGGAGAGGAGGAAGAGATAGTTTGATCATGTCTTCCAAAGTAAAATTCACTGAAAAATTTTACCAAGATCTACAGAAAAGAAAAAAAAATAATAATAATACTTTCTAGTCTTATAATCTGTCTTCCCATTTTGTCTACAATGCACTCTAATTCAAACTGTATTTAAAGATTAATATTCTTACAGCAGAATTTCAGGGGTGTAATCCCTCAAGTTAAACTATTTAAGGTTCCATTGTATTTTTGGAATAAGGGCTAATTCTAGGTTGAGTCAGGGTACAAAAATTAATCTGGTCATCTTAGTATGTGAGAAAATAAAAAATTCTCCAAAAAAGTGATAGGTTCATATCCCATAGACATGGCAGCCAGTTTAAAGAAGCTTCCACTAAACACATCTCAGACAATTTGAGTTTCCTCTCCAAAAATAATAAGCATAATAAATTATAAGCTATAGGGAGAAAGATAAAAAATATACATCTGTACTACTAGTAATAGATATAAAATAAATTAGGGTAGAAGAGAAACTGATATTCCTTATAGTACAAATACTAACTGGTGAATATGGAAAGAGTGTTAAAGTTGAAAATCATGACTTTATCACCAAAGTAACTATTATGTCACATTTGCATCATCAATAGATGCCAAACTCAGTAGCAAATGTTCTAAGTGAGCAGAATATTTGCATGTTTCTAAAGTCTCCTGACAGATGGCTTATTAGTTGCAAGGGAAAAATCAGTAACTACTCTTTGTCAAGGGCAACACCTTGATCAGATGATCAAACTAATATCACCAATGAGGGACAGATTGACATTGTGTAAATTCAGCTGTCATAATCTAAAAAGTATATAGTATCATTTATATGTTGTATCACGTTCTAGCCAGGAAAGTAAAACATGAATATAATCATAAGGAAATATCGGACAAATTCAAAATTAGGAGTACTTCATTTTAAAGGGTGATTGCATTATTCAAAAGTAACAATTTAATAAAGCAAAAGGAAAGCCTTTGAATATCGGAGAAGGCAATGGCACCCCACTCCAGTACTCTTGCCTGGAAAATCCCATGGACAGAGGAACCTGGTAGGCTGCAGTCCATGGGGTCGCTAGAGTTGGACACGACTGAGCGACTTCACTTTCACTTTTCACTTTCATGCATTGGAGAAGGAAATGGCAACCCACTCCAACACTCTAGCTTAAAAGTGATGTGACAACTAAATGTAATACTTGATCTGAAACTGGATTCTCACTGCTGCTGCTGCTGCTGCTGCTAAGTCGTTAGTTGTGTCTGACTCTCACTAGAGTAACAAAATTGCTACCAAGGACATTATTTGGTCAAAAACTAAACTATAACTAACATATTTGATAAAATTATTGTATCAAAGATAAGTCTTCTTAAATTGGTAACTATATTCTTACCTAAGAAAGTAATCTTACTCTTTAGAACTACCTAGCAAAATTATCTAAAGGATTTAATATTTATAATTTCTTCTCATGATTCAAAAAAAGAAGAACACTATATGGAGAGAGTGTATTAAGTTTCTTCTGGTTGTAAGTCTGAGGTTCATTCCTCCCTAGGTATATGCTAGAAAACTTCCGATTCTTTAAAAGCCGCTTCCATTTCTTTGTGCATCTTCAAACCCACAACAGCATATGGAGTCCTCACATTTTGAATCACTCTGTCCCATCTTCTATCACATCTGTCTTCTGACTTTTAAAAGGTTCATCAGTTCAGTTCAGTTCAGTCCAGTCACTCAGTTATGTCTGACTCTTTGTGACCCAAAATATGATTATATAAAACCCACCAGGATAAAATCTGTATCTTAAGGTTAACTGTCTTAGGAGTTTAATTACACTTGCAAAATCTCCTTATAGTAGTATCTATATTAATGCTCAAGTGAATGACCAAGAAACAGTAATCTGGGGTCTGGAAGGAGAACATCTTCAGAATTCTGCCTACCACAGCTGGAGACAGATAGATGATAGATAAAGTATAACTGATAGATAATAATAATAGAACAAAATTAATAAAGCAAAATGAGTAAGATAATAAGAAAGAGAGTAAAATATGCTCCTGTACTAGTAACTTTAAGTTTGGAATTATTTTCAAATAGAAATTTCAAAGACATTTAGGGTTTTATGTTAAAGACGATCAATAATATTGTCCCAAACTATCTTTTTCATTTTTGTCAACAGTTACTTCTGTAAGTTATCTGTAGATAAGTTATCTGTAGATATCTGGTGTCCGTCAATACCCAGGAGAAAGCTCATGCTCTCCTGACACCTTACTTTCCTCATATTCTTTCAGGTAGCAGTGGTTGAACTGTTTCCAAGACAAAAAAGAAAAAAAAAAGTTAATTTTTGGGGGCAAGAGGAGGAATACAATAAACAAAATTATTCAAATTCTATTTTGACACTGTAGAAGTTCAAAGTATAGAAAAGTCTGGCTAACAACATGTACTGTAAGATTACTGATACATTAAAAATGAGAGTTTTCCTGCTTATTGGTTTTGACTAATAACCACAGTCCAAAGTACAGATTCCAAAGTATCCCTCTGCTCTAAATAAACTACTTGCTAAGATGCAGCAAAAAACCAGCATCTCAACATTTAGCTCATTATTGACTCAGCCTAAATGAGGAAAAGCTTCAGATATTCCAGGAATTTAAATACAGTCATTGCCAAATAAGATGTGTGGCATTTGCCCCATTCCCTCTTATGACTGAGGATGTCTGTGTTTCTCATGAGATGAGGGGGTACTTTTTTACCAATTTAGAGAAAAGGGGGCTTTATTTAAACCACTTGAAAGAATTTGTCTATAAGAAGGAAGACCAGCACCTTATCCTCAAACTAAGTGACCGTTGACATGTAGAAAATCAAACATAGACTAAGACTACTCAATGCTAATACTAATTTTGTCAGTTAAAGAGAGAGAGATTTGAAGCATCCTAAAATTTGAGGGATATTAGACAAAAATTCATAACATCTTAAATGGGTCAGCATAGACAACTCAAGTGGTATTCCCTCTTGAACCAATTTGTCTGAGAAGTCTGTGTGGCAAGGTGAGGTGACTCCAGCAGAGAGAGATTGTGGTATGCCAACAGGCAGAAATAAATTTCAAGGGATTATAAGAAATCACTGGGATATGGTGCCATCTATGCAAATAAATATGTAATGCAACAGATTCCACTTTGTGGGGGAGGTTGGAAATCTATAAAGAATCCATCAAACCTTCCAATGAGAAGAGAGTCATTGTTTGGAAATATGCCTAGCTAGATGTTTTGATAGTCAAAAAATAATGATAAAAAGATTCAGCTATGTTAAATGGTTTTCCCTTGGTCCTGATTTTCTTTCTTCTCTTCGATTTCCCAGTCGTGAAGGAATCAGAAGTTATACAATGTCTATAGGAGAAGACAGAACTCCCAAACATTGCAAGTTATGCAGCCTACAAGTATTTATATAATTTTTATGATTGAAGGAATATTCTTAATCTTTACAAATTGGAGCAATAACATAGCTTATGCCTCACTTTCCTTGACAGAGACAGTCATATTTTCTCATATTTCAAAATGCTAGTTTGAAATTAGATGGCCTAGCCATTTGCTAGGACTTCCCTGGTGGTGCAGACAGTAAAGAATTTGCCTGCAATGCAGGAGACCCGGGCTTGATTCCTGGGTCGGTTGGGAAGATCCCCTGAATCAGGGAATTGCAACCCACTCCGGTATTCTTGGACAAGGCAGTGGCACCCCACTCCAGTACTCTTGCCTGGAAAATCCCATGGACGGAGGAGCCTGGTAGGCTACAGTCCATGGGGTCGCGAAGAGTCGGACACGACTGAGCGACTTCACTTTCACTTTCATTCATTGGAGAAGGAAATGGCAACCCACTCCAGTATTTTTGCCTGGAGAATCCCAGGGACGGGGGAGCCTGGTGGGCTGCCGTCTATGGGGTCGCACAGAGTCAGACATGACTGAAGTGACTTAGCAGCAGCAGCAGCCAGTATTCTTGCCAGGAGAATCCAACAGACAGAGGAGCCTGGAGGGCTACAGTCCATGGGATCTCAAAGAGTTGGTTATGATTGAGCAGCTAACACACACAAACAAATTGACCTAAAACTTAATCAACCCTTTATCATTTTCATGGGTTCTTTAAATTAGAAAATTAAACACAATATATTGGGCATGCTTCTCTTTGTTCCATGAAACATGAGGCCTTCTATGAAATGACTTAAAGACAGGAGATGACTTGATGGCAAGAGGCTGGAATCATTTGAAAACTTGGTCACTCAGCATATACCTGCTCGCTCTTGAGGTTGATGCTGGCTGTCAGATGAATCCTTTACTGTGACTCTCAGCCAGAACACCTATTAGGCCATCTCTCCTGAATTTCTTCCAAGGAGGCTGGGTTCCTAGGGTGACTGTACTGACACAAAATGAGACAATGGAAACTGTCTTTTGTATAATCTAGTCTCAGGTGTCGGAGAAGGCAATGGCACCCCACTCCAGTACTCTTGCCTGGAAAATCCCATGGACAGAGGAACCTGGTAGGCTGCAGTCCATGGGGTCGCTAAGAGTCTGGCTCGACTGAATGACTTCACTTTCACTTTCATGCATTGGAGAAGGAAATGGCAACCCACTCTAGTATTCTTGCCTGGATAATCCCAGGGACAGAGGAGCCTAGTGGGCTGCTGTCTATGGGATCGCACAGAGTCGGACACGATGGAAGCGACTTAGCAGCAGCAGCAGCAGCAGTCTCATGTGTTAAAAAAAAAAAAGCATTATTTCTGTCAGTTACACTTTATCGGATGGAATAATCAAAGCCTACCAAGTGTTCTAGAAGGAGTGGAAGTTAGTATAGAGTCTACTTCTTGGTGAGGAATAGCAAGGTTTTTCAGGTTATAGGCTATTAGAAATGCCACTTCAGCCATTTTAGGAAAGTACTATTTGCCACAGTGCCTATTTTGCAGTCCAACAGCACCAGATGTCCCCATAAAAGATACTTAAAAAAACTTGAAAACATCTATTTTCTTATCAATAAAATAGGATGAGAATAAAATTAGCTACTCATTGATATGTGATGAAGACTATATGAGAGTTTTAACATATAGGGCATATTAGTTCTTAGATGTATTACAAACATATATATGACCTATCACTATTTCTTACACCTACGAAGAAGGCTTCTAAATCTGATGAAGGAAAGTAAATTAGCATATTCACACTACTCGCTTTTTCCTTCAGTCTCTTGAAATTTGGGTAAGATATTTATTTTGTTTAGATGGGTAATTATCAGCTTAATTGGGATTTTGAAAGGTGATTTAAGCAGATGGTATATTTGAAGTAGGAAAGAATAATTACTGTTTAATAAGAATAAAAAGTATTGAGGGCAATGAACATTTACATCATTCATTTTCCCTTTCTCACCTCAGTTAGAAACCAATCTGTAAATCTGGAAGAAAACAAATACCAGAAGGTAATAGGAACACATGCATGCACACACATACATAGTGTGCACACATAGAGAAGAGTTTAAACTATATAAATTACTATCTCTAAATCAATACAATGGTGCTTTGGGCCATCTGACAGATTAACCAAACCACTCTGTTATGGGAATCAAACTCTGTCATGCTAGCTACTCCTACCCGATTTAGCATAGCTTTGAAATGCAACTTCATCAGGCACTCTGTTTATCGTATCTAGTCCCTTAAATCTATTTCTCACTTCCACTGTATAGTAACAAGGGATTTGATTTAAGAGTTGACTCATTGGAAAAGACTCTGATGCTGGGAGGGATTGGGGGCAGGAGGAGAAGGGGATGACAGAGGATGAGATGGCTGGATGGCATCACTGACTCAATGGACGTGAGCCTGAGTGAACTCCGGGAGTTGGTGTGGACAGGGAGGCCTGGCGTGCTGCGAATCATGGGGTCGGAAAGAGTCGGACACGACTGAGCGACTGATATGATCTGATCTGATCTGAATGATCTAATGGTTTCCCCCACTTTCTTCAATTTAAGTCTGAATTTGGCAATAAGGAGTTCATGATCTGAGCCACAGTCAGCTCCCAGTCTTGTTTTTGCTGACTGTATGGAGCTTCTCCACCTTTGGCTGCAAACAATATAATCAATCTGATTTCCATGTTGACCATCTGGTGAGATCCATGTGTAGAGTCTTCTCTTGTGTTGTTGGAAGAGGGTGTTTGCTATGACCAGTGCATTCTCCTGGCAAAAGTCTGTTAGCCTTTGCCCTTCTTCATTCCGTATTCCAAGGCCAAATTGGCCTGTTACCCCAGGTGTTGCTTGACTTCCTACTTTTGCATTCCAGTCCCCTATAATGAGAAGGACATCTTTTTTGGGTGTTAGTTCTAAAAGGTCTTGTAGGTCTTCACAGAACCATTCAACTTCAGCTTGTTCAGCGTTACTGGTTGGGGCATAGACTTGGATTACTATGATACTGAATGGTTTGCCTTGGAAATGAACAGAGATCATTCTGTCACTTTTGAGATTGCATCCAAGTACTGCATTTCAGACTCTTTTGTTGACCATGATGGCTATTCCATTTCTTCTAAGGGATTCCTGACCACAGTAGTAGATATAATGGTCATCTGAGTTAAATTCACCCATTCCAGTCCATTTTAGTTTGCTGATTCCTAGAATGTCGACATTCACTCTTGCCATCTCTTGTTTGACCACTTCCAATTTGCCTTGATTCATGGACTTGACATTCCAGGATCGTATGCAATATTGCTCTTTACAGCATCGGACCTTGCTTCTATCACCAGCCATATCCACAACTGGGTATTGTTTTTGCTTTGGCTCCATCCCTTCATTCTTTCTGGAGTTATTTCTCCACTGATCCCCAGTAGCATATTGGGCATCTACCGACCCGAGGAGTTCCCCTTTCAGTATCCTATCATTTTGCCTTTTCATACTGTTCATGGGGTTCTCAAGCCAAAAATACTGAAATGGTTTGCCATTTCCTTCTCTAGTGGGCCACATTCTGTCAGACCTTTCCACCATGACCCTCCCATCTTGGGTGGCCCAACACGGCATGGCTTAGTTTCATCGAGTTAGACAAGGCTGTGGTCCATGTGATCAGACTGACTAGTTTTCTGTGATTATGGTTTCAATGTGTTTGCCCACTGATGCCCTCTTACAACACCTACTGTCTTACTTGGGTTTCTCTTACCTTGGATGTGGGTTATCTCTTACCTTGGACATGGGGTATCTCTTCAAGGCTGCTCCAGAAAAGCGCAGCTGCTGCTCCTTACCTTGGATGAGGGATATCTCCTCACAGCTGCCTCCCCTGACCTATGGTGTGTGGTAGCTCCTCTCAGCAAGCCCTGTGACCTCGGGCGTGGGGTAGCTCCTCTCGGCCACCACCCCTGACCTCGAACAAGGTCATCCCCATGGAAAAGAAATGCAAAAAAGCAAAATGGCTGTCTGAGGAGGCCTTACAAATAGCTGTGAAAAGAGGAGAAGCAAAAAGCAAAGGAGAAAAGGAAAGATATAAGCATCTGAATTCAGAGTTCCAAAGAATAGCAAGGAGAGATAAGAAAGCCTTCTTCAGTGATCAGTGCAAAGAAATAGAGGAAAACAACAGAATGGGAAAGACTAGAGATCTCTTCAAGAAAATTAGAGATACCAAGGGAACATTTCATGCAAAGATGGGCTCGATAA
>NW_011480997.1:28844-60188 GCF_000754665.1 Bison bison bison
GATGGTGTGATCACTCACCAAGAGCCAGACATCCTGGAATGTGAAGTCAAGTGGGCCGTAGAAAGCATCACTATGAACAAAGCTAGTGAAGGTGATGGAATTCCAATTGAGCTATTTCAAATCTTGGAAGATGATGCTGTGAAAGTGCTGCACTCAATATGCCAGCAAATGAGGAAAACTCAGCAGTGGCCATAGGACTGGAAAATTTAGTTTTTACTCCAATCCCAGAGAAAGGCAATGCCCAAGAATGCTCAAACTACCACACAATTGTACTCATCTCATACGCTAGTAAAGTAATGCTCAAAATTCTCCAAGCCAGGCCTCAGCAATACGTGAACCATGAATTTCCAGATGTCCAAGCTGGTTTTAGAAAAGGCAGAGGAACCAGAGATCAAATTGCCAACATCTGCGGGATCATGGAAAAACCAAGAGAGTTCCAGAAAAACATCTATTTCTGCTTTATTGACTATGCCAAAGCCTTTGACTGTGTGGATCACAATAGACTGCGGAAAATTCTGAAAGAGATGGGATTACCAGTCCACCTGACCTGCCTCTTGAGAAACCTATATGAAGGTCAGGAAGCAACAGTTAGAACTGGACATGTTACAACAGACTGGTTCCAAATAGGAAAAGGAGTATGTCAAGGCTGTATTTTGTCACTGTGTTTATTTAACTATATGCAGAGTACATCATGACAAATGCTGTACTGGGAAAAGCACAAGATGGAATCAAGATTGCTGGGAGAAATATCAATAACCTCAGATATGCAGATGAAACCACCCTTATGGCAGAAAATGAAGAGGAACTAAAAAGCGTCTTGATGAAAGTGAAAGAAGAGAGTGAAAAAGTTGGCTTAAATCTCAACATTCAGAAAACGAAGATCATGACATCTGGCCCCATCACTTCATGGGAAATAGATGGCGAAACAATGGAAACAGTGTCAGACATTGTTTTCGGAGGCTCCAAAATCACTGCAGATGGTGAGTTTAGCCATGAAATTAAAAGATGCTTACTCCTTGGAAAGAAAGTTATGACCAACCTAGATAGCATATTTAAAAGCAGAGACATTACTTTCCCAACAAAGGTCCCTGTAGTCAAGTCTATGGTTTTTCCAGTGGTCATGTATGGATGTGAGAGTTGGACTGTGAACAAAGCTGAGCACTGAAGAACTGGTGCTTTTGAACTGTGATGTTGGAGAAGATTCTTGAGAGTCCCTTGGACTTTAAGGAGATCCAACCAGTCCATCTAACAGAGATCAGTCCTGGGTGTTCTTTGGAAGGACTGATGCTAAAGCTGAAACTCCAATACTTTGGTCACCTCATGCGAAGAGCTGACTCATTGGAAAAGACTCTATTGCTGGGAGGGATTGGGGGCAGGAGGATAAAGGGACAACAGAGTTTGTTATGTCTGGATGGCAGCACCGACTTGATGGACATGAGTTTGAATGAACTCCAGGAGTTTGTGATGGACAGGGAGGCCTGGCGTGCTGCAATTCTTGGGGTTGCGAAGAGTAGAACATGACTGAGCAACTGAACTGAACTTATATGCAAGTAAATTATAATCTACATAACTCAGTGCAAAATTACTGACAACATAACTAGAAGTAAAAATTTGAAAAATAAACTGACTAAAATGTCCATTTGGCTACAGAAAACAATTATTAGCTATTCTTAGGAATCTCTTTGCATTTGGATTCCTTGTTTCTCATTGTATTTAGAAGAAGCAATGACTGTTCTGAAATAGTTTTCATGAAGCTTCATGACTCAAGTGCAGCTTTATCTTAACTCCCTGTTAAAGGGTGCCTTAATTTCAGTTCCTATAGATTTTCCTTTTGTTAGGAATTGAAAAGTAATGACCTTATTTACAAACATTACTTTTCAGAGAAGTGGGATTAGCAGTGGCCACAGGACTGGAAAAGGTCAGTTGTCATTCCAATCTTATCAAAGGGCAATGCCAAAAAATGTTCAAACTACTGTACAATTGCACTCATTTCACATTCTAGCAAGGTAATGCTCAAAATCATCGAGCTAGGCTTCTGCAGTACTCAAACTGAGAACTTCCAGATGTACAAGATGGATTTAGAAAAGGCAGAGGCACGAAAGACCAAACTGCTAACATTCGTTGGATGATAGAGAAAGTAAGAGAATTCAAAAAAGCACCTACTTCTGATTCATTGACTACGCAAAGGCCTTTAACTGTGTGGATCACAACAAACTATGGACAATTCTTAAAGAGAAGGAAATACGAGACCGTCTTACCTGTCTCCTGAGAAACCTGTGCAGGTCAAGAAACAACAGTTAGAACAAGGCATAGAAAAATGGACTGGTTCAAAATTGGGAAAGTAGTATGTCAAGGCTGTATATTGTCACCCTGTTTTAGTACATCATGCTAAAGGCAGGACCGGATGAATCACAAAAGGGAAACAAAACTACTGGGAGAAATACTGACAACCTCAGATATGCAGTTGATACTATGCTAATGGCAGAATGCAAAGAGAACTAAAGAGACTCCTGATGAGAGTGAAAGAGAGTGAAAAAGCTAGCTTAAAACTAAACATTCAAAAACTAAGATCATGGCATCTGGTTCCATCACTTCAAGGCAAATAGAAGGGGAAAAAGTGAAAGCAGTGACAAATTTTATTTTCTTGGGCTCCAAAATCACTGTGGACAGTGACTGTAGCCACAAAATTAAGACACTTGTTCCTTAGAAGGAAGGTTATTATAAACCGAGACAACATATCAAAAAAAGCAGAGAAATCACTTAACTGACAAAGGTCCATATAGTCAAAGCTATGGTTTTTTCCAGTAGTCATATACAGATGTGAGAGTTGGACCACAAAAAAGGCTGAGTGCCAAAGAATTGATGCTTTCAATTGGTGCTGGAGAAGACTCTTAAGAGTTCCTTGGATTACAAGGAGACCAAACGAGCCAATCCTAAAAGAAATCAACCCTGAATATTAATTGGAAGGACTCATGTTAAAACTGAAGCTCCAATACTTTGGCCACCTGATATAAAGAGCTGACTCATTGGAAAAGACCTTGATCCTGGGAAAGATTGAAGGCAAAACAAGAAGGAGGCGGCAGAGGATAAGATGGTTGGATGGCATCACCAACTCAATGGACATGAGTTTGAGTGAACACTGGGAGATAGTGAAGGACAGGAAAGCCTGCTGTGCTGCAGTGCATGGAGTGGCAAGGAGTTGGACACAACTGAGCTACAACAAAAATGGGAAGAAAGTCTCTGGAAAACATCTTCTGAAATGGCATTAAATTCTCAGAAATCTCATGCTGAACATTGCAAAATATTTCCCCTTCAGTGTAAAATATTTAAAGTTGATTTATGGATATTATATGTATTAAATGTGTATAAATGTGATTTTAAACATTGTAGGAAATCAGGCAATGATTTTTTTTTTTTTTCCTCTTAGAGACTCAGAGACATACATCACACTAAATAGGCTGAAAAGATATCCTAATAATTAATGGCCATTTAAATCTCTACTCAGGAATTAATGCATTTAATTAAAAATGTGAAGTCACTAATAGAGAAAATAATGTAATTTAAATGGCCAAATAAAAAAAAAAATCTGGATTTAAAAAAGAATATTTTGTATCACTGTGTCCTAATCTCTTTAATGAACAATTTAATATATAAAATACTTAAGAAATACTAATATTAATGATGTCATTTTAAATTAAGATATTCAAGACAGGGACAAGTAGAAGGGAAAAAAGAGACTGGATTAATCTCTGTAGCCAAGTGGAAAGAAATTAAAGTTAGCAACCAGGATACTAGTAGTAGTAGCCTCTGCAGGTTGCTAGGAAGTTATAATTTATCCACCTTATTTTACTTATCTCCAATACATAAACACCAATTCTCCTGATCTTCCTTATAGAATGGTTTGAAATGCCCCACTAAAACACAGCGTGGCATGGGGAGTTTCTATTTCAATTTCCTCTCCTCTCATCTCTGGGAGGAAGTAAGCATTCAGCAGATTCTTTACCATCTGAGGCACCAGGGAACCAACTGAGTGATTAACACTAGTTCTTATGCATTCAGCAGCAAACAGGCATTTCTGCACTCCTCACAAGCGGGGTCTGGGCTTCCCATAACCCTCTTCTTACTCCTGCTGGCCCTCCAACCAGCCAAGGTGGCTTGTCTTCCCTTTGTTGAATTCCAGGGTCAATAGGAAGCTTGAACTGTTCATTCCTCATGGAAGTCTCTGCCTTATGCTCTCCTCCCACAATCATGGCTTTAATCTCCCTTTTCCTCTGAGTCACTCCCAGGGGCACAAGCCCTGACCTGATTACTTTTCTTCCTTTCTGATTCCAGGCGGATCTTTCTTAGAGTCTTGATTGTATAGGAGTCTTTCTGCCACCCTCCAGTTAGTTATCAGTGAGAATTGCTCCACATGTAGATGTATTTTTGATATGTTCATGGGGAGAGATAAATTCTGTGTTCTTTTACTTTGCCATCTTGGGTAGTGAATAGTGACTGTCACTCAGTAGTGTCTGACTCTTTGTAACCCGATCAACTGTAGCTCACTAGGCTCCTCTGTCCACGGAATTCTCCAGGCAAGAATATTGGAGTGGGTTGCCATTCCATTCTCCAGGGGGCCTTCCAGACGCAGGCATCAAACCCGGGGCTCCTGCAATGCAGGCAGTTCAGTTCAGTTCAGTTGCTCAGTCGTGTCTGACTCTTTGCAACCCCATGAATTGCAGCACACCAGGCCTTCTTGTCCATCACCAACTCCCGGAGTTCACTCAAACTCACGTCCATCGAGTCAGTGATGCCATCCAGCCATCTCATCCTCTGTCCTCCCTTTCTCCTCTGGCCCCCAATCCTTCCCAGCATCAGAGTCTTTTCCAATGAGTCAACTCTTCGCATGAGGTAGCCAAAGTACTGGAGTTTCAGCTTTAGCATCATTCCTTCCAAAGATCACCGAGGACTGATCTCCTTTAGAATGCACTGGTTAGATCTCCTTGCAGTCCAAGGGACTTTTAAGAATTTTCTTCAACACCACAGTTCAAAAGCAGCAATTCTTTGATGCTCAGCTTTCTTCACAGTCCAACTCTCACATCCATATATGACCACTGGAAAAACCATAGCCTTGACTAGAAGGACCTTTGTTGGCAAAGTAATGTCTCTGCTTTTAAATATGGTGTCTAGGTTGGTCATGACTTTCCTTCCAAGGAGTAAGCGTCTTTTAATTTCATGGCTGCACTTACCATCTGCAGTGATTTTGGAGCGCAAAAAAATAAATTCTGACACTGTTTCCACTGTTTCCCCATCTATTTGCCATTAAGTGTTGGGACGAGATACCATGATCTTAGTTTTCTGAATGTTGAGCTTTAAGCCAACATTTTTACTCTCCTCTTTCAGTTTCATCAAGAGGCTTTTTAGTTCCTTTTCACTTTTTGCCATAAGGGTGGTGTCATCTGCATATCTGAGGTTACTGATATTTCTTCCAGCAATCTTGATTCCAGCTTGTGCTTCTTCCAGCCCAGCGTTTCTCATGATGTACTCTGCATATAAGTTAAATAAGCAGGATGACAATATACAGCCTTGATGTACTCCTTTTCCTATTTGGAACACGTCTGTTGTTCCATGTCCAGTTCTAACTGTTGCTTCCTGATCTGCATATAGGTTTCTCAAGAGGCAGGTCAGGTGGTCTGGTATTCCCATCTCTTTCAGAATTTTCCACAGTTTATTGTGATCCACATAGTCAAAGGCTGTCTGCAACGCAGGCAGACTCTTTACCAATTAAGCCAGCAGGAATTCCTCTCTAAAATACTCTTTTTAACTTATTCCTTTAAATAGCCAGTTCCTCAAACGCTCTTGGAATCAACTTCTACATTTTATTGAATTCTTACTACTTAAATAAAAATTTGACACGTGTTCATTTCTGGTATGAGTCACCATGTTAGCATTTTCAAAGTTTACTTTAGCACTATCTTAATATTTTCTAAATTCTCATTATGCCTTCAATAAATATTTTAAAATTTTACATCATCACTGCCAGCACTGTATTTTAAAAATGTAAAAGCATTATATTAAGCAAAAAGTATTATCATAAGCAGGGGAGATAGTCAGTGGTAAAGAAAATGGGTTAATTGCTCTCTGAATTTCACCACTACCATGCACTAACTGTGTGATCTAAGAGAGAAAGTAATAAAACACACAACTGCTCTAGGATTCAGTTCCCTCATTTCTGAAGTAGTAATAATAATTATCACTAAGTTTCTCTATTAGGGATAGTATTAACCAGTCTGATGATCGCTCTTTAAATCTTGCTTCTTTCGGTTTGTTCATTCTTGTTGTTGTTGTTGTTAAGTCACTCATTCACGTCCAACTCTGCCACACCATGGACTGCAGCATGCTAGACTTCCCTGTCCTTCCCATCTCCCAGAGTTTGCTCAAACTCATGTCCATAGAGTCAGTGATGCCAGCCAACCATCTCATCCTCTGTCATCCCCTTCTCCTCCTGCCTTTAAGCTTTCCCAGCATCTAATGAGTTAGCTTTATATTAGGTAGCAAAATATTGGAGCTTCAGTTTCAGCATCAGTCCTTTCAATGAATATTCAGGTTGATTTCCTTTAAGATTGACTGCTTTGATCTCCTTGTTCATTCTTAGGTCTTCATAATACTCAATTCCCAACACCTTTTAATCCAGACATCCCAAGTTCAGTTCATGTTAAATACAATAAAATATGGCTGTATTCATTACCTTTGAAGTGTCAATTGCTCAGTCACATCTGACTTTTTGTGATCCTATTGCTTATAGCCCACCAAGGCTCCTCTGTCCATGGGGATCTCCAGGCAAGAATACTGGAGTTGGTTGCCATTCCCTTCTTCAGGGTATCTTGTTGACCCAGGGATCAAACCTCGGTTTCCTCCATTGCAGGCAGATTCTTTACCATCTGATCTACCAGGGAAACCCTTCATTACTTTTATTTCCTGTCAAATTGGTGGGCAAACCATACCCTCCCTCACATTTCAAAAGGAAGCCTCTTAAGAGAAATTTCAATTTACTATTCACAGATCCTTTAGCATATATTTGAATCAACTCTTAAATCATCAAAGGAGTGGCTAAAGTGGAAACAAAATAACTACCTAATAAAGGACCATTTCAGAGAAGGCAATGGCACCCTACTCCAGTACTCTTGCCTGGAAAATTCCATGGACAGAGGAGCCTGGTAGACTGCAGTCCATGGGTTGGCAAAGAGTCGGACACTACTGGGTGACTTCACTTTCACTTTTCACTTCCATGCATTGGAAAAGGAAATGGCAACCCACTCCAGTGTTCTTGCCTGGAGAAGCCCAGGGATGGGGGAGCATGGTGGGCTGCCGTCTATGGGGTCACACAGTGTTGGACACAACTGAAGTGACTTTAGCAGCAGTAGCAGCAGCAAAGAACAGTTTGAAATATGGTTCTGATGGGCATATCACCAGAATTTGACACTAGTTCTTATAATGGAAATGGGAAGAAAGTAGCTAAATCAATCATTCAATGAAATAAAATCTTCTGAACCAATGGAATCACACTAGGGCCCAACTCTGACTTCCTGAATTAGTACTATGAGTATGGTACTAAATAATCTGTATCTCTATACTTTTAATAGTTACACAAATAAGTCTAATAATTAGCCTTATTTTTTTAAATCATTGGATATCTACAGTGATGTATTGTAGACCCCAAATTGCAAATGACATCTTATTTCACTCATTCATTTCACAGATATACATTAAATATATACTCTATATGAGGTCTTATGCCATATAGTATATTTACATTATTCCACAAGTGTTTGAAAGTTTCCCCTAATAGTTAGGAAAGTGAAATCCTAAAGTGAAAGTCACTCAGTCGTGTCCAACTCTTTGTGACCCCAAGGACTGTACAGTCCATGGAATTCTCCAGGCCAGAACACTGGAGTGGGCAGCCTTTCCCTTCTTCAGAAGACCTTCTCAACTCAGATCACCCACATTGCAGGTAGATTCTTTACCAGCTGAGCCACAAGGGAAGTCCAATAGTTATGGCAGGGTATTATTTAATAAAGTTATAAGCTACTCACATCCAAGGAGCGGTGGCTGCGCGGGTGCAGGAGGGCCGAGAGGAGATACTCCACGTTCAAGATCAGGAGGGGAGGCCATGAGGAGATATCCCTCGTCCAAGGTAAGGAGCAGCGGCTGCGCTTTGTTGGAGCAGCTGTGAAAAGATACCCGACGATTAGGTAAGAGAAACCCAAGTAAGATGGTAGGTGTTGCAAGAGGGCATCAGAGTGCAGACACACTGAAACCATAATCACAGAAAACTAGTCAATCTGATCACACGGACCATAGCCTTGTCTAATTCAGTGAAACTAAGCCATGCCATGTGGGGCCACCCAAGATGGGAGGGTCATGGTAGAAAGGTCTGACAGAATGTGGTCCACTGGAGAAGGGAATGGCAAACCACTTCAGTATTCTTGGCTTGAAAACCCCACAAACAGTATGAAAAGGCAAAATGATAGGATACTGAAAGGGGAACTCCTCGGGTCGGTAGATGCCCAATATGCTACTGGGGATCAGTGGAGAAATAACTCCAGAAAGAATGAAGGGATGGAGCCGAAGCAAAAACAATACCCAGTTGTGGATATAACTGGTGATAGAAGCAAGGTCTGATGCTGTAAAGAGCAATATTGCATACGAACCTGGAATGTCAGGTCCATGAATTAAGGCAAATTGGAAGTGGTCAAACAGGAGATGGCAAGAGTGAACGTCAACATTCTAGGAATCAGCAAACTAAAATGGACTGGAATGGGTGAATTAAACTCAGATGACCATTATATCTATTACTGTGGTCAGGAATCCCTTAGAAGAAATGGAATAGCCATCATGGTCAACAAAAGAGTCCAAAATGCAGTACTTGGATACAATCTCAAAAGTGACAGAATGATCTCTGTTCGTTTCCAAGGCAAATCATTCAATAAAATCACAGTAATCCAAGTCTATGCCCCAACCAGTAACGCTGAAAAAGCTGAAGTTGAATGGTTCTATGAAGACTTACAAGACCTTTTAGAACTAAAACCCCAAAAAGATGTCCTTTTCATTATAGGGAACTAAAATGCAAAAGTAGGAAGTCAAGCAACACCTTGGGTAACAAGCCAATTTGGCCTTGGAATATGGAATGAAGAAGGGCAAAGGCTAACAGACTTTTGCCAGGAGAATGCACTGGTCATAGCAAACACCCTCTTCCAACAACACAAGAGAAGGCTCTACACATGGATATCACCAGATGGTCAACACCAAAATTGGATGATTACATTCTTTGAAGCCAAAGATGGAGAAGCTCTAGGCAGTCAGCAAAAACAAGACTGGGAGCTGACTATGGCTCAGATCATGAACTCCTTATTACCAAATTCAAACTTAAATTGAAGAAAGTGGAGGAAACCACTAGACCATTCAGGTATGACCTAAATCAAATCCCTTATGACTATACAGTCGATGTGAGACATAGATTTAAGGGACTAGATCTGATAGATAGAGTGCCTGATGAACTATGGACTGAGGTTCATGACATTGTACAGGAGACAGGGATCAAGACCATCTCCATGGAAAAGAAATGCAAAAAAGCAAAATGACTGCCTGGGGAGGCCTTACAAAAAGCTGTGAAAAGAAGAGAAGTGAAAAGCAAAGGAGAAAAGGAAAGATATAAGCATCTGAATTCAGAGTTTCAAAGAATAGCAAGGAGAGATAAGAAAGCCTTCCTCGGTGATCAATGCAAAGAAATAGAGGAAAACAACAGAATGGGAAAGACTAGAGATCTCTTCAAGAAAATTAGAGATACCAAGGTAACATTTCATGCAAAGATGGGTTCGATAAAGGACAGAATGGTATGGATCTAACAGAAGCAGAAGATATTAAGAAGAGAGGTGGCAAGAATACACAGAAGAATTATACAAAAAAGATCTTCACGACCAAGATAATCACAATGGTGTGATCATTCACCTAGAGCCAGACATCCTGGAATGTGAAGTCAAGTGGGCCGTAGAAAGCATCACTATGAACAAAGCTAGTGGAGGTGATGGAATTCCAGTTGAGCTAGTTCAAATCCTGAAAGATGATGCTATGAAAGTGCTGCACTCAATATGCCAGCAAATGTGGAAAATTCAGCAGTGGCCACAGGACTGGAAAAGGTCAGTTTTCATTCCAATCCCAAAGAAAGGCAATGCCAAAGAATGCTCAAACTACCGCACAATTGCACTCATCTCACACGCTAGTAAAGTAATGTTCAAAATTCTCCAAGCCAGGCTTCAGCAATACGTGAACTGTGAACTTCCTGATGTTCAAGCTGGTTTTAGAAAAGGCAGAGGAACCAGAGATCAAATTGCCAACATCTGCGGGATCATGGAAAAAGCAAGAAAATTCCAGAAAAACATCTATTTCTGCTTTATTGACTATGCCAAAGCCTTTTACTGTGTGGATCACAATAGACTGTGGAAAATTCTGAAAGAGATGGGAATACCAGACCACCTGACCTACCTCTTGAGAAACCTACATGCAGGTCAGGAAGCAACAGTTAGAATTGGACGTGGAACAACAGACTGGTTCCAAATAGGAAAAGGAGGACGTCAAGGCTATATATTGTCATCCTGCTTATTTAACTTCTATGCAGAGTACATCATGAGAAACGCTGGGCTGGAGGAATCACAAGCTGGAATCAAGATTGCTGGGAGAAATATCAATAACCTCAGATATGCAGATGAAACCACCCTTATGACAGAAAGTGAAGAGGAACTAAAAAGCCTCTTGATGAAAGTGAAAGAGGAGAGTGGAAAAAGTTGGCTTAAATCTCAACATTCAGAAAACTAAGATCATGGCATCTGGTCCCATCAATTCTTGGGAAATAGATGTGGAAACAGTATCACACTTTGTTTTTTGGGGGCTCCAAAATCACTGCAGATGGTAAGTGCAGCCATGAAATTAAAAGACACTTACTCCTTGGATGGAAAGTTATGACCAACCTAGACACCATATTCAAAAGCAGAGACATTACTTTGTCAACAAAGGTCCTTCTAGTCAAGGCTATGGTTTTTCCAGTGGTCATATATGGATGTGAGAGTTGGACTGTGAAGAAAGCTGAGCACCAAAGAATTGCTGCTTTTGAACTGTGGTGTTCAAGAAGACTCTTGAGAGTCCCTTGGACGGCAGGGAAATCCAACCAGTCCATTCTAAAGGAGATCAGTCCTGGGTGTTCTTTGGAAAGACTGATGCTAAAGCTGAAACTCCAATACTTTGGCCCCTTCATGCAAAGTGTTGACTCATTAGAAAACACCCTGATGCTGGTAGGTATTGGGGTCAGGAGGAGAAGGGGATGGCAGAGGATGAGATGGCTGGATGGCATCACCTACTTGATGGACATGAGTTTGAGTGAACTCCAGGAGTTGGTGATGGACACGGATGCCTTGCGTGCTGCAATTCATGGGGTCGCAATGAGTCAGACACGTCTGAGTGACTGGACTGACTGAACTGAACTGAACTGATAAGCTACTCAATATAAACCAGATACGTTACAAGGATTCAACATATAGCACAGAGAACATATCCAGTGTTTTATAACAACTTTATATGTAAATCTATAAATACATTGAATTACTGTGCAGCACACCTGAAACTACTGATATCCACCATTATCCCTAGCTTTAGGACTGACTGCCTTCTAGTGTGGAACTAGTTCCCTTTTAGTATCTTAACACTACTTAACTGTTACACTGTTTCCTCAAAACAGTGTAAACAAAAAACATTTTCCACTAAATAAATAAACTTTTAAAATTTTACTTCATATATCTGTCAGTTAAAACTACCTTCAAGATTAAAAGGTAAACTTCCATAAACTACTCTACCCTGAGCCTTCTTCTCTGATTAAACTAGATTAAAAAATTCTTTTGGACTATGTAATTTTGTTTCTGATTATTCTTATCCCACTATTGCAGACACTTTACTAAGTACATTTTGTTGGCTTGACATGGCACAATGTCCCATTTTGTATCTCAGCATACTTTAGCTATGTCATCAGACATTTTGTTAGTTGTTAGAAAATAGGCAATTTATAGAGCAAGGAAAGGAAGAGAAGGTTTGGTTTAGCTTTCTATATTAGGTGCTCTAAAAAATGGGAGAGAATTAGACCATGCATTAGGGAAAGAGGTAGAGAGAGAGTCATTTTTGCCTAAAACTAAATTAGACTGACTTCCAGTGCATAAAATTTGCTTAGTCTTTCCAAAATATTTTTCAAAATTCCTTGATTTTGTGCTTATTTGTTATTTCCTCCGTAGAAGTTTTCATCTTTATTTAGAATAAAATTCTTCAGTAAGGAATATATTATGTTTGAGCAAAGCATGCCTCTACCAAATGGCAATAAGGGGAAAGGGATTAACATTCCTTCATTAGGTCAACAATGAAGTTTGAAAAGGTTGATAAAATAGCATAAGACACCAATGTAATATCATGGGTGAGAGAAAATATTCAGGCCCTTTGGCAAAGTTGAATGAGTCATCAATTTATTTAAAAGCGTCACAACTCATTATAGTATTATTTAATATACACACAGGAAGTAGAGACTATAAATAGAACAACAAAGTTAAAAAGAGGAAAGATGCTCTGTGTTTCGCTTTTTTTTTTTCCCTCCATCAGTCAGCTTAATCTTCCAATACCACAGAATCATAAAGTAGGAGAGCACCAAAAGTGCAAAATTAGCAAGAGCTAGGTCTCACACATTATATGAACCCACAGAAATGTGGTGCATTGAATATTTTTATAACAGAAGACACTAACAATAAAAGTTTAAAATAGTCTAACATAAATCCATATTTTTTACAAATGTAAAGTACTGCTGACTTCATTTTTGACTTCAGATTGATAAAAACGTTTTGCATTTGTTTCCTTTTAGTTATGAAGTATTTTTCACTGCAGTATCTCAGTTGAGCTTCATAAAATATCCTCTTTGTTGCAGGACAAGATTTACCATCCTCATCTAATCAACAGGCAAATGGATGCTCATAGTAATTTAATATTATAGTAAAAATAGGACAAGAACTCAGATACTATGATTCTCATTCTCTATTAGGCAATTTCTAACAGAGTACTAATCTATATAATAACATTCTTAACCCAGAGGGATGGTATGGGGAGGGAGGAGGGAGGAGGGTTCAGGATGGGGAACACATGTATACCTGTGGCAGATTCATTTCGATATTTGGCAAAACTAACACAATACTGTAAAGTTTAAAACTAAAATAAAATTAAAAAAAAAAGTTTAGATCACCTACCAGATTCAAATAAAACAAAATCTATGCTCCTTTTAATGTATTATGAATGCATCCATTAAATCTGGGAAAAATTGGGAATTTTAGTTGGAAAACAAAATACATTTCTAAGAATATTAACTTTTGCTTACTTACATAAAAATTTTTATTGAGATGTATAACATATATGCAGAAAAGTACTCAAATATGTACAAATCGTTATTTTCACAAAGTGAATATAGCATTCAGACCAAGAACAAAGCATGACAGCATCAAAAGTCTCCCTCTTGTCTTTTAAGTCACCGCATCCTTAAGAGTAATCACTGTCTTGACTTCTAATACCATAAATTAGATTTGCAAATTTAAAAGTATGAGATTTATTTATGCAGTTTCAAAATTTATTTTCTACAATCCACCCCAAAAGCATTATTTCTTTTAAAAGTAACTCTTTATATACTATATATCCACTGTTCTTGTTTTATTTAAGATCTGTCTTCAAATATTAGAAAAAGTATATGCTTCCCAAGATTATTTTGTTTAGATTAATCCATAAAGATGAGATATAGTTCTGCATTTTTCTAAACTCGTTCCCTCATGTTCACAGGCCCAGTATACCTCCTGTCCAAACTTGGGAAATCCAAGCATTAGAGACCCGCCTCCACTTCCTATTTCAACCTAGTGCCCATTAATCAAAACCCTTTTAATATTTTTATTTCACAAAATTATTTTAGGTGTTATCCATTTCTGAAACCAATATTTATTTAATAAGGATCTGTCCTGCCAATATCACCTTATAAATATAAAAAACAAATTCAATAAAGAAGAATTTCAGCTGCTACTCATTTAAACCTTAAGAGTAAAATTTTTCTAGATTTATCTCATCCTGAAAATCATTAATTAAAAATCATAAATTAGAATAGTTCTCAATAGTTTTATGTATTTGTTGATCTGGCCACATATTGAATAAATGTTGCAAAAAACTACATCATAACCAAAAAAGATCAAATCATCATCATTGTATTTGAAAAACTATCATTCTAGTCAGCTCAGTAGTTTTACTGACCCTAAACAAGCCAAGGTCTCTAGACATAGATTCTGCAAGAGTGGCACAGGGTTAACAGAATGAAAGTTATAATTAAGGTAACATTAAGGTTTTTGTCTTAACAGTTATCTCCCTCCTAAGAGACAACATTATAACAGAAGAATATAGAACCACAAGCCAGTGAACATATGTTTGAATCCTGGGTCCACCTATTCTTATATGGAAGTGTTATTTTATAAATCTCACTTTTTATAATTGTGAATTGTCATTAATGATGCACATTGTGTCTGCTTTGAGTCTGTATCTTGTACTTCTTTTCTATGCTCACAAATCTGGACACACATATAAGTTTTATAAATATATGCTGGTAATGAAACTGTCAAATCCTAGAGAGAAAAATTCAAAGATTAAGTCCAGATTCAGACACTAAATATACAACATTTTTCTCAAAGAAGCAGAAATACTACACTTCCTGAAAATCTATAATATCAACTGGATCAAAAACACAAGTAATAGTGAGCACTTCAATACTGCATTGGGAGGAAGTGAAGTAACTGACCTTTTAGGTTTCTGCACTCTCTCAATGAAATGACTCAGACGAGATAAATAAAAGAAGAAAAAAATGGTTCCCATTTCCATTCCTTGAGTTTACCTTTTTACAGAACAAAACAGAGAGCATATATCCCTAATAAAATACCAGTGAAAAGTGAAAGCCATTCGTTCAGTCGTGTCCAACTCTGTGACACCGTGACTATAGAGTCCTTGGAATTCTCCAGACCAGAACACTGGAGTGGGTAGCCTTTCCCTTCTGCAGGGGATCTTCCCCACCCGGGTCTCCAGTATTGCAGGTGGATTCTTTACCAGCTGAGCCACAAGGGAAGCCCAAAAATACTGGAGTGGGTATCCTATCCCTTCTCCAGTGGATCTTCCTAACCCAGGGGTTGAACCACCTGGCCTTAAAAAAATGGACTGGTAGTAAAAGTTGCTCATATTACACCACAATTCTGACAGAATCTGTTTCCTCCTAGCTTTAACACCTGCAGTCAGAAAAAGAAAGTGAATATTGATGAGGATGCTGGTGATGAAGGTACATCACACCGACATTTGAATGACCGTAGATGTTTGACTAATAATATAACTCTCATCTTCAAAATACTTTAAATAATGGCTATGCACATGAAAAATAAAACACATTAAATAGATCAGTATATCTCAACTTCATGTGCAGCTTTTAAAGCCCCAAACCAAAATAGCACTGGCATTTTTTATGAAGAAGGAGAAAGAAGGAAAGAAAGAGGGAGGGAGGAAAGGATGAGAATAGGACAGAGGAGACAGGAGGAGGAGTTAATGATGCCTATTCTATCTTGGTTCCAGTTGTATACATTCACACTGTCCCTCACTCACTGAACAACAGAATAACTAGAGTCTGTGGTAGGAAAACCTAACATCAGTACTGATGGGGAGGTTCAGAGAGAAGGAAAACAGAGATAAATGAATCACCTTCCATCAAGAAGAAGAACAGAGTCAGCTAAGATCCGATTGAGAAAGATTATCATTAGGAAAAGATAAATGACACTCCTTTTTGGATACTGGTACTGAATATCCAGGGTATGGCCCACTTGGGCAGTTTTTCCCCATTCTTTTTCTGGACTTGGCTTGTGTGGTGCCCTATGCTGTGCCTGACAGTCTGACATTTCCCTCATTCAAATAATAACTGCATTTGGCCCCCTTTATTAACAGTAGCAGCAAACATGGTTCAAAGACTGACTCAGACCATGGACACAGCATTTCTTTGACTATTTCCCCCAGCACAGTGGAATTTTTTAATGTTATTAGAAATCTCAAATTTCATACTTCATAATACAAAATTGACATGTTTAGACTATAACATTTAAGTCCTATTTAAATAATGCAGAAGTGAGATTTTAAATATGAAAATATAAACATTCTAGACACTTCCATAGATGGCTAATACATGCAAGTTGCCATTTTGGCCTCCCAATCATGATACACATCACAGTGGATCTTGCCACTCCTGTCACTTGAATTGGGATGAGACTGTCACTCCCGAATAGCAAACCCTCTTTCTATAGATGAATTTCACTGCTATTGCTGCTCCTGACCATGCTAGAGTAAATAAAATAAACAACAGGTATGACAAGTTAAATAGCAAAATTGTATGTTCTGAAATATTTAGACAGAGGTCAGATTACCAGTGTAGTATGAGAAATAAAACAGATATCAGTCACTTTTTTATCAAACGAGCAGTTTTTTTTTCATACCAAAGCCAAGAAAAACTAAAGATATTTACCAATGCCCAAATAATAAATAGAGTGAAAAGAAAAATCTATTCCAAGAAGTTGAACAAACATTTTGCAAAGCTTGGGTATTCCATTTATATTTGAGTATATTTAATGATTAAAATTAATATCTTGAGTTAAGAGTGCCAGGGGACATATTTAATGCAGGGAAGCAAAAGCTTCAAGGGAAATCAATTGTAAAATAATCAAGACTAAAATCAGTACTCTGAGCAAATGTTCACTCAAATACTAAGGTTTGGTAATAAGGGCCCAAAGCAAAAACAGACGTATTGGCCCACATTAGCTTGTTAAGAGCAGACGCAGAAAAGGATCCCAAATAGACTTACATTGGAATATACCATTTTAACTAAGCTATTTAAGGAAAATTATGCCTTGTGAAGATAAAAATGAGCACTTACTTCAGAAATGTTATATCTTCTATATTTCATTGTACATGAAGAAGGCAGCTGAACAAGAACTATTCTTTAGAGGTTAATTTTAGCAGTGTTTACAATGTTTTGTTTTATAATGTCTTGCATTTTAGAAGTCTTCTAGGATTTGCCATGCTGATTCTAGTATTGTAGAGTCTGTACCTGATTACACTAATATTATAGGAAGATAATTATTGTACTGAACAAATACAATTAATGAAATCTCATGAAAAATTTCAGCATCTTTTAATGCAACATATAAGCTATAAATTGGTATAGTAGTTAACAGGAACCAAAGGAGCTGGAAAGGATAATCTACTGAAATGTGAACTCTGAAAGAATGCACAGACCAAGATGTCTCTATGAACTCTAGAAAAAGGAAGTCTGTGTATTTCTACCAAATCGCTGTGAATTCAGGTGACTAGTGTTGGCAGTTAAGTATTTGACTCCAGAATCATATGAAGTGAACCTGAATACAGTTATGTGATCTTAGACAACTAATTTAAAATTGCTTCTCCTTAGTTACCCATTGTTAGAGCAGACAAATAAAGATGTTTACCTCACAGTGTTGTTATGTGGGCTAAATGAAGTAATTACAAGTGTCTGGCATATAGTAAAGAGCTTCAAAATGTTAGCTGCCATCAGCTACTAACAACTACCATTGGAGACCTCTCCTCTTTCCCTCTGGATTCAATTATGCTCACTTCTTATCAGCCTGGTTATAGGGACCCTGTGTCTATGGGTATGTGGAGATACCTATATAAATATATTTGTATCTCATACACACACATATACATAATATAGGGAGAGAGAAAGAGAGTTTCAGATATAGAGAAGAATTACAAAACCATAATACAATTATCAAAACCAAGAAATTAACCTTTGTACAGTACTCCTAACCAAAGCACAGAATTTATTCCAATTTTTACCACTTCTCCATTAACATCCTTTCCCTTGTTCCAAGATGCCACCACATTTACCTGTCTCCTTAATTTCTTCTAACTCATGACATTCTTTCAGCCTTTCATATCCTTTACACTTCTGAAGAGCACTGGACTTTGTAGAATGTCCCTCAATTTAAGTGTGTTTGATGTTTTCTTATAATTTCTCATTAAATTTTGCATTAATGGAAGGATAATACAGTGGGAATGTGCCATTTTTAGGTCATCATATGAAAAACCTAAAATGTATGTCATAATACATAATGTCATGTATTATGACATACATAATACATGATGTCATTATGTATTATTGGGGATGTTAACCTTGATCATTTGTCTAAGGTGGTGACTGGCAGGATTCTCCTGTGGAAATTTACTATTATTCCATTTCTTTCTTTCTTTCTTTTTTCCTGGGCTTTTTATTTTATTGTATTTTATACTTTACAATATTGTATTGATTTTGCCATACATCAACATGAATCCACCAGGGGTGTACACATGTTCCCCATCCTGAACCCCCTCCCACCTCTCTCCCCATACCATCCCTCTGGGTCATCCCAGCGCACCAGCCCCGAGAATCCTATATCATGCATCAGACCTGGACTGGCAATTCATTTCACATATGATATTATACATGTCCCATTTCTAAATGGTAAATATTTCAAGGGAGAAAATCAAGCTATGCACAGATCCTGTTTCTGCTTTAATTTTTACATGCTCTTTTAGTAGGATCTTGCCTATGATGGTGATTATTATGGTGTTATAAGAGTGATTATTTAATTTTCTCACCTATTACATATTTATTAATTAGAAATTCTCTCCAGGAATTTTTTTCAATTCTCCATTACTTATTCAGCTACTTATATATACTCACAAAATGGAGCAGAACCCTGTGGGGCCCTCCCAAGTACAAAAGCCCCTCCTTGTCCACTTCTCCTTCTTTGTAGAAAAGCTGAAGTCACCCAGGCCTCTCCTGAGTCACAAAGGAGTAGGCTCAAGCAGTTAATGATTAGGACAACAGAATCACAGAGTCTTCAATTCCTCTCTAAAGGATATAGATAACATTGTCTTGTGCATATTCCTGAGTTGTTTTACAGATACTATAACTGCCACCAGAGAGATAAAGCTAACCACATGATGACTAGACTGTAGCCATGATATAAGTGCTTCATGTTGAGCAGTTATGAATCTATGGCTAGCAAAATTCCAAGAACTGGCCTCAAGAGAATGAGAATAACATTATTTCTTGTAATAATCTGCATCTTTGTGGCCAGCAAAGTAATTGAAACTTGTTATGCCCATATATGTAACTTGTTATGCCCATATATGTAAGTGGGCAACTTATGTTGTCAGCAAAGAGATGCTACAGACATGTCAACATCTTCCACTCAAAGAACTTGATGCCTTTTCTCAGCATGATCCCATAGAAATCAAATGATGTGTAACCAAGCATATTTTTAAGTGCTCCCTAAAAGTTAACATGTAATAGACTTCACCAAAATTTGGAAAACTCAGCAGTGGCCACAGGACAGGAAAAGGTCAGTTTTCATTCCAATCCCAAAGAAAGGCAATGCCAAAGAATACTCAAACTACTGCACACTTGCACTCATCTCACATGCTAGTAAAGTAATGCTCAAAATTCTCCAAGCCAGGCTTCAGCAATACATGAACCCTGAACTTCCAGATGTTCAAGCTGGTTTTAGAAAAGGCAGAGGAACCAGAAATCAAGTTGTCAACATCCGCTGGATCATGGAAAAAGCAAGAGAGTTCCAGAAAAACATCTACTTCTGCTTTATTGACTATGCCAAAACCTTTGACTGTATGGATCACAATAAACTGTGGAAAACTCTGAAAGAGATGGGAAAACCAGACCACCTGACCTGCCTCTTGAGAAACCTATATGCAGGTCAGGAAGCAACAGTTAGAACTGGACATGGAACAGCAGACTGGTTCCAAATAGGAAAAGGAGTACATCAAGGCTGTATATTGTCACCCTGCTTATTGAACTTATATGCAGAGTACGTCATGAGAAACTGGGCTGGAGGAAGCACAAGCTGGAATCAAGATTTGCCGGGAGAAATATCAATAACCTCAGATATGCATATGACACCACCCTTATGGCAGAAAGTGAAGAACTAAAGAGCCTCTTGATGAAAATTGAAGAGCAGAATGAAAATGTTGACTCAGCATTCAGAAAACTAAGATCATGGCATCCAGTCCCATCACTTTATGGCAAATAGATGAGGAAACAGTGGAAACAGTGTCACACTTTGTTTTTTTGGGCTCCAAAATCACTGCAGATGGTAAATGCAGCCATGAAATTAAAAGACACTTACTCCTTGGAAGGAAAGTTATGACCAACCTAGACACCATATTCAAAAGCAGAGACATTACTTTGCCAACAAAGGTCCATCTAGTCAAAGTTATGGTTTTTCCAGTGGTCATGTATGGATGTGAGAGTTGGACTATACAGAAAGGTGAGCACTGAGGAATTGATGCTTTTGAACTGTGGTGTTGGAGAAGACTCTTGAGAGTCCCTTGGACTGCAAGAAGATCCAACCAGTCCATCCTAAATGAGATCAGTCCTGGGTGTTCATTGGTAAGACTGATGCTAAAGCTGAAACTCCAATACTTTGGTCACCTGATGCAAAGAGCTGACTCATTGGAAAGGACCCTGTGGTTGGGAAAGATTGAGGGCAAGAGGAGAAGGGGACGACAGAGGATGAGATGGTTGGATGGCATCACTGACTCGATGGACATGGGTTTGGGTGGACTCCACGTGTTGGTGATGGACAGGGAGGCCCGGCGTGCTCTGGTTCATGAGTCACCAAGAGTCGGACACGACTGAGTGACTGAACTGAACTGAAGATATATTTTAACTTAACTTTTACTCAAGATGCTTCCATGTTCCACAAACCTCCAGCCCTAGCACAGCTTATAAAAATTTTGATCACACAATGCCTTGCTTAACATGTTGATTCTTTTCTTTAAGAAGTAAGAATGAACAATGAATAGTTAATGGTTGACTAGATTTTTCACCCAGCTTCCCTTTCAGTAAACTCACAAGGAAACTGCGTAAACAAGATATTATCTAAGGAAAGATCACAAAGTGTCAACAAATCTACATGCAATGGAAAATGATGAAGAATATGACCTCTTGCCTCAATGATTAACTGAGATTTGTTCCCCTTTTCCTTTAAAAAAACTTTTATCTTCGAGCAGAATCTGGGGAGTTAGTTTTTGGACATGAGTCTGCCTTCTCCCCATGTTGCTGACCTCGTGAATAAAGCAATTTTTCCTTTCCCATCAAAACTTGTCTCTCAGTATTGGCTTTCAAGTGGCCAGCAGCCAAAACTCAGTTTGGTAATACTCTTGTGTGTTTATTTTATTCTTTGCTTTATAATCCATTACTATCTTTGTTGCTCAAGTCATAGCTTTGGCCATGAGAGCTTTTTAAAATTAGTTCTGGAGCCCTTTTAAAAATAGTTTCATTTTTAAAAACATTTCCTTACATTCTGTTACCAAAAAATACTCCAGAACCATCTTATATTTTCCATGCTATGGTCCTGAAATCAACCACCTGTTTTTTTCATTGTCAAGTAGAAACCAAGACCTAGGGTCTAGGTGTGTTTATTAAATAATAAACCCAATTTGTTCAACTATAGGTATATTACTGATGATCTTTGACTTAAGGACATTGATAGGCTCATCACTTATTGTAGGATATTTGGATTTGTTTCCAATTTTTTGTGATTATACCTAAAGCTACGATAAGCATTTGCACAGCAACTTCTGCCTGAATATAACTTTCCATTTGTCTTGGAAAGATCTCTAGGAGTGTTGGATTGTTGAATCATATGGTATGTGTATGATTAACTTAGTAATAAACTATCAAATCATTTTCAGAGAATATGCCATTTGACATTCCTAACTGCAACATCTGAGTGTTCCAAAAGTTCCCCATCCTCACAAGTTTTCCACACAAACACTTTTGTTTTCCATTTTAGACATTTTTGTAATAGACATTATGTAATAGCATCTCTAGGTGGTTTTAAATTGTGCTTGTCTGAATATTAATGATATTGAGCATCTTTTCATATGCTTATCTGTCATTTCAAATCTTTTTGTTGTGAAGTGTCTATTCAAGTTGTTTGCCCATTTTTAAAAAGGGATTGTTTTATTACAGTTGAGTCTTAAAGATTCTTCACATATTCTAGATACAAATACTTTTTAAGACAAATAATTTGCAAATGTTTTCTCCCACTCTGTGGCTTGCCTTTGTATTCTCTTACACAGATAAGTTTTAACTTTGGAAATCGAGTTATCTTCATTGTTTTTATTAAACAATAACAACTATTTAGCAATCTAACTGGAGAATTAAGAGTGGAGAAATAGGGTGAGAAAAATAATAATGGAAGTTTAAGAGGAATGAGGATTAATAAATCAATCAAGAGAGATTTTTCACACTGATTACTGAAGTATATGACTGACTCCATTCTTGGTGACTGAGGTCCAAGTGTGTAAAGTAACTAACACCAATATAGCAAAAATGCAACACATCAATGACCTCCAATGATTTCCGGTCATTTAGATTAAAATCCAAATTCATGTTTACCTAGCACTTGCTAAACTTTCTGCTGTCCTTTGTCACTGTATATAGACCACTAGGGAAGCCCACACTATATACAGACATATTGCCTTTAATTTTGTTTCTCATATACACAAAGATCCTTGCAGCCTTTGTTGCTAAGTCACTTCAGTTGTGTCCGACTCTGTGTGACCCAATAGATGGCAGCCCACCAGGCTCCCCCATCCCTGGGATTCTCCAGGCAAGAACACCGGAGTAGGTTGCCATTTCCTTCTCCAATGCATGAAAGTGAAAAGTGAAAAGGAAGTCGCTCAGTCATGTCCGACTCTTTGTGACCCCATGGACTGCAGCCCACCAGGCTCCTCCATCTGTGGGATTCTCCAGGCAAGAGTACTGGAGTGGGGTGCCATCGCCTTCTCCGCCTTTCAGCCTTTGAGGCTTTATTTTGTCTTTTAGCTCTGCCTGGAAGGCCACACCCCCCAGGCTGCTTCCTGCTGTCATTTATTTATCATTATAAATGTCACCCACTTTGTCGGACATACTTTTCTTAACTTACCAACAAAAAGTACCTTCATCTGCTTTTTACTCCCATTCATAGGACAGAGGAACAAGAGATCAAATTGCCAACATCTGTTGGATCATCAAAAAAAGCAAGAGAGTTCCAGAAAAACATCTACCAAAACTTTTGATTGTGTGGATCACAACAAACTGTGGGAAATTCTGAAAGAGATGGGAATACCAGACCACCTGACTTGCCTCCTGAGAAATCTGTATGCAGGTCAGGAAACAACAGTTAGAACTGGACATGGAACAACAGGTTCCAAATTGGGAAAAGAGTGTGTCAAGGCCATATAGTGTCACACTGCTTATTTAACTTACATGCAAAGTACATCATGAGAAATGCCTGGCTGGATGAAGCACAAGCTGGAATCAAGATTGCCAGGAGAAATGTCAATAACCTCAGATATGCAGATGACACCACCTTTGTGGCATAAAGTGAATAAGAACTAAAGAGCCTCTTGATGAAGGTGAAAGGAGAGAGTGAAAAAGTTGGCTTAAAGCTCCACATTCAGAAAACTAAGATCACGGCATTCAGTCCCATCAGTTCATGGCAAATAGATGGGGAAATGATGGAAACAGTGGCAGACCTTATTTTTCTGGGCTCCAAAATCACTGCAGATAGTGACTGCAGCCATTAAATTAAAAGACGCTTGCTCCTCAGAAGAAAAGTTATGTCCAAACTAGATAGCATATTTAAAAGCAGAGATATTATTTTGCCAACAAAGGTCCATCGAGTCAAAGGTATGATTTTTCCAGTAGTCATGTGTGAATGTGAGAGTTGGACTATAAAGAAAGCTGAGCACCAAAGAATCAATGTTTTTGAACTGTAGTGATGGAGGAGACTCTTGAGAGTCCCTTGGAGTGCAAGAAGATCCAACCAGTCCATCCTAAAGGAAATCAGTCCTGAATATTCTTTGGAAGGATTGATGCTGAAACTGAAACTCCAATACTTTGGCCACCTGATGCGAAGAACTGACTCTTTGGAAAAGACCCTGAGGCTGGAAAAGATTGATGGCAGGAGGAGAAGGGGATGACAGAGGATGAGATGATTTAATGGCATCACTGACTCAATGGACATGAGTTTGAGTAGATTCTGGGAGTTGGTGATGGATAGGGAGCCCTGGCATTCTGTAGTCCATAGTGTCCCAAGGAGTCAGATACAACTGAGCAACTGAACTTAACTGAACTGATAGGACCTTGCTTTGTTAATTTCAGAGTACATATCACCATTTGAAATCACTTGCTCCTTTGACAACCTTTCTGTTGACTCCATCTTTCCCTTCCTACTCACTAGAATGAAAGTGTCTCAAGAGTGGGGAAACATACCTTTCTGAAGCATTTTTTGTAATCAGTATCCACCACATAATAAACAGTATTTTTAAATAAATAATAGTGAATAATAAGATGATAGAAAATACCCATGAAAATCCTTTCTCATGTTCTTAATTTTCTGAACAGAACTCTAATTAAAACATGCATACATTAGCCTTTACTAATAATTTGTGAACATCAACAAGTGAAAATTTCAACTGTTCAATTATTCTTTTTAAAGTAATAAATACCCCTTATTTTAATAGTAACTAAATGAATAAGATTGCTGTCACATGCATATGATGATATTTTGGTATCTGGTTTATTTAAGTGCTTACTTTAAGCTATCCATACATGTTATTTGGGTGCATTTTACTTCTTTTGAGACAACAAAGTCACTGCCTTGGTTGTTAGCAGGCTGAGTGGAGGTTTCAGACAAATTACAGGGCTTAGAGAAGAAGTAGTGACAGCCCAACTGGAAAATAGAAAGTACCTCAGTATGTCAGGACTATAGCTTCATATGATGGGGTAGATTAATATTTTTTCATTTAGGCTTAATCACTAATGTGCAGAATTATTATTTTATGTTAAAACAATTACATTAGTAAGCAAAACAATTACATTCTTTATTTTCTTCAGTATCAAACCATTCGATGAGAGTTAATTGGTGAAAAGGGATATGTTAAGCCACCAGGTAATTTATAAATCCTACTGACTGCATGCTCATTTGCCAAATTAAGCAGTAACTTCATGAGCCTTGATAGGTTTAATATATTTTTTCCAGGTACTTAATTTACCAAGGCAAAGTGGCTTTGGGGCTTGTCAAAATACAATACTTAATCATACAACATAAAAAATATATATCACCTCAACTAGTAAAATATTATTCATGTTAAACCTACATTGATAAAATACTTGGAACCTTCATTTACAAGCACAGATCACAAAGACTACTTTATAAAAATTCAAATAGATATAAAAATGTTAATAATTTTGAACTGGATTGATAACTTAAAAAACTGCAATGATGAGAAAATTGTTAAATTTTTTGCTCAGAGTTTTAAGCTCCTAACTGCTGGGCATTTTTTTTATTACACTGAGGAGGCAATGATTGTTTCCTACAAGGTAAGGGGAATGCATAAAGTAGATACATTTGGACCCAGAGGATAAAAACAGTGCTTAAAAGGATTTGACATTTTTGAAATTAATAAAATCTCCTGCTTCGGTCTTTCTTTAATGTGAATGCAAGGGGTTGCTGAAGTCCAAAATCCCACAAGTGGCAGGAAGGTAGGCCTGGGAGTTCATGTTAGTAAAGAGAGATGATGAGATGGGGGTAAGCAGAGTGGATCCACTGTGTCTTGAGCAAAGTATTTTAGGTAAAATGAGGTTTTAAAAGGAAACAAGAACATGATTACATAACCTGGCTATATATCCTCTGAAATGTATGAAGAATATACTTGCTGCATTATATTTATAAAATGTGCATTACTGTTAATAGAAAGGCTGCTTCAAATTATTTTTACTATGTTACTGGAAATGAGTTAGAGTTTTATCGCTTCTTATCGCTGTGGTCACTTGCTTGAATCCAAGCCACGACACTAGCCACTGGTTGTTACTACTACCTGACGATTGTGCTGATATTGGAAACTGTTGCCACCCCTACCCTGCTCTTCCTGGAGGTGCACTGAAGAGACATCACTGTGGTAAGACAAAGTGACACGAGTCTAGGGAGACCTGGGTTCCAGCTCTGTGACAGGTTAGCGACTTTTCCTTAGGCAAGTCACCTCAGTTCTACAGACAATCATTTAGACTCTGAAACAAGAAAGTTATCCTGGGTCTGTAAGTCCATTATCCAAGAACTGGACCTTAAATTATACCCCTCTGTCAACCAAATAATAGAGTGAAGGAATTTACCATGTTTCACAGACATTGCATTTTTTTTTTTTTTTTTTTAACATAAATTGAAGGTTATGGACTGCATTGAGCCAGTCTACTGGCACAATTTTTCCAACAGCATTTGTCACATTTTGGTATTTCTCACAGTATTTCAAAATTTGTCATCATATTTGCTATGATAAAGAAATCTTTAATCTTACTACCAGCAATCTTTAATCTTACTATTGCAAAAAGATAATGACTAGCTAAAGTCTCAGATGATAGACATTTTTAGCAATAAAGTATTTTATAAGGGATTAGATCTGGCAAAGAGTGCCTGACGAACTAAGGATGGAGGTTTCTAACACTGTGCAGGAGGTGGTGACCAAAACCATCCCCAAGAAAAAGAAATACAAGAAGGCAAACTGATTCTCTGAGGAGCCTTTACAAATACCTGAGAAAAGAAGAGAAGTGAAAAGCAAAGGAGAAAAGGAAAGATATACCCAACTGAATGGAGAGTTCCAGAGAATAGCAAGGAGAGATAAGAAAACCTTCTTAACTGAACAACACAAAGAAATAGAGGAAAACAACAGAATGAGAAAGACTAGAGATATCTTCAAGAAAACTGGAGATATCAAAGGAACATTTTATGCAAAGATGGGCACAGTCAAGGACAAAGTCTCAAAGGACCCAACCAAAGAAGAAGAGATTAAGAAGAGATGGCATGTATAATATCATGTATGAAACGAGTCGCCAGTCCAGGTTCGATGCACAATACTGGATGCTTGGGGCTGGTGCACTGGGATGACCCAGAGGGAGGGTATGGGGAGGGAGGAGGGTTCAGGATGGGGAACACAGGTATACCTGTGGCAGATTCATTTCGATATTTGGCAAAACTAATACAATATTGTAAAGTTTAAAAATAAAATTAAATTAAAAAAAAAAGAAGAGATGGCAAGAATACACAGAACTATACAAAAGAAAGGTCTTAATAACCCAGATAACAATGATGGTGTAGTCACTCATCTAGAGCCAGACATCCTAGAGTGTAAAGTCAAGTCAGCCTTAGGAAGTATAATTACTACAAACAAAGCTAGTGGATGGAAGTGATGGAATTCTAGCTGAGCTACTTCAAATCCAAAAGATGATGGTGTTGAAGTGCAGCACTCAATATGCCAGCAAATTTGGAAAACTCCAGAGTGGACACAGAAATGAAAAAGGTCCATTTTCATTCCAATCTCAAAGAAAGGCAATGCCAAAGAATGTTCAAACTACCACACAGTTGCACTCATTTCACATGCTAGCAAGGTAATACTCAAAATTGTCCAAGCTAGGCTTCAATAGTACATGAACCAAGAACTTTCAGATGTACAAGCTGGATTTAGAAAAGGCAGAGGAACCAGAGATCAAGTTGCCAACATCTGTTGGATCATAAAAAAAGTAAGAGACTTCCCCCCAAAAATCTACTTCTGCTTCACTGACTATGCTAAAGCCTTTGGCTGTGTGGATCACAACAAACTGTGAAAAACTCTTCAAGAGATGGGAATACCATGCCACCTTACCTGTCTCCCTAGAAACCTGGATACAGGCTAAGACACAACAGTTAAAATTAGACATGGAACAACATACTGGTTCAAAATTGGGAAAGCAGTATGTCAAGGCTGTATACTGGCACCTTACTTATGTAACTTATATGCAGAGTACAGCAGGTGAAATGTCAGACTGAATGAATCACAACCTGGAATCAAGATTGCCAGGAGAAAGATCAACAGTCTCAGAGATGCAGATATCATGCTAATGGCAGAAAGCAAAGAGGAACTAAAGAGTCTCTTGAAAGACGAGAGTGAAAAAGCTGACAAACTCAATACTCAACAAACTAAGATCATGGCATTTGGTCCTAACACTTCATGGAAAATAGATTGGGGAAAAAAATGGAAACCATGGAAAATTTTCTTTTCTTGGGCTCCAAAATCACTGTGGATGAAAATTAAAACATGCCTGCTCCTTGGAAGAAAAGTTATGACAAACTAAGACAGCATATTAGAAAGCAGAGACATCACTTCACCAACAAAGATCCATCTAGCCAAAGCTATGGTTTTTCCAGTAGTCATCTATGGATATGAGAGCTGGACCATAAAAAAGGTTGAGTATAAAGAATTGATGCTTTTGAACTATGGTGTTGGAGAAGACTCCTGAGAGCCCCTTGGATAGCAAAGAGATAAAACCGTCAATCCTAAAGGAAATCAACCCTGAATATTCATTAGAAGGACTGATCCTGAAGCTGAAGCTCCAATACTTGATCACCTGATACAAAGAGCTGACTCATTGGAAAAGACCCTGATGATGGGAAAGATTGAGGGCAGGAGGTGAAGGGAGCAACAGAGGATTAAATGATTGGATAGCATCACTGACTAAATGCACATGAATTGGTAAACTCTGGTAGATAGCAAAGGACAAGGAAGGCTGGCATGTTCATGAGGCTGCAAAGAGTTGGACGACTTAGCAACTGAACAACAACATTTTTAGACATAATGCTATTGCTCAACTAATAGACTGTAGTGTACACAAAACTTATATGCTCTGGGAAAAACAAAGAATTCACATGACTAACTTTGTTTCAATATACGATTAATATTGCAGTGATACAGAACCAAACCCATACTATCTCCAAATAGTTAAAATCACAAATTCAACTCTTTATAATTGACATGGTATCCCAGTTTTCTGTAAAGTAGGTTGGCAGAGGAGACACCTTGAAGAAAAGAAAGAACATGGAGACAAATCAGAGAACTTGGAACAAAAAAGCTGCCTTTGGTAAATGATTCATCAGTAGTTCTGACAGGTTGAGTTGAAGATTAATGAAAGCCCTCTGGTTCCATAACTTTATCATCTCAAAGAGGGGATATTAGCACTGAATCAGCTGAGCCTGGGCACAGTTATAATTCAGTACAGTTAAAAATGGATGGCTCTTCCAAGATACCCTCTTCTTTCTTTTTTTATACCAGCCTAGCATACAAGAAATGAAGAGGTGTTCAGTCCAGAATAAGCCTAAAACTTTTACTCAGGAAATGCTAATGTGGGATGAAGTTTAATGTGCCAACCTATCTTTAATATCTCAACTGCTGATTTAAGTCTCTCCTTTTAATTTTCACATGCTTCTAAACAGCTGGTTCAGTGTTCCAGCTAACCACCTCCTCTGTTTTAGTTAGTGCCTATAAGAAGTATCCACGAACATAAAGAGCTTTAGATTCACCATTTGAGTATTTTCTATTGTGCCCACACATTGCCATTTTAATGAGAGGATTGCTTTATAGAACCGCTCTAATTATAGGTCTGTTGCAATAAGATAGAATTAAGAGACATTAGTTTCCAGCTCATTAGCTTACTCTTCACCAACCATTTTGGATTTTTAATATACTTGACAGGATGTATGCATGATTGTGTATGAAGCTGAGGAGAGACCCCCCAAAAAAGAAAAGGGAAACTTCTGGGAGGAAGCAGATTCTGAGATATGTAGAATCCATTATCCTACCCTCCTCCTTCCAGAGAGCCACTAATTTAATCATAAGCCCCTGATGTTTAGGTATATCACTAAACAAGGATGAGATTAATATAAGTAAATATTAAGAAAAGAAATAAAATATAAAGGAAAGATTTAAGATAATTCACAGAACAGACAAACAGTAAGGCCTGAAAGTTTACCAGAAACAGAGAGACAGGGTATTCAATAAGAATTTTTTAAATTTCATTTTCATTATATATAATATCAATTATCTTGAACTGCACACCTAAATATACAAAAAATAACACCAGTTGTTTGTACTATTCTTTCTCAAGGAAACACTGTCAAGAGTTGTTGTTGTTTTTCCCAAAATCAGTGCTTGCCAATGTGTACTCATCCCAGATAATGATTTCAAAAGTATGAAAAGCACTACAAAAGCAAACATTACCAGGAAGTCTAATGTTATCACCTGTGCAGTTTTTCTCTTCTCATCTAGTTATACTTTATTTATCTATGCTGTATAATTTTGTTTAGGATAGGATAGATCCAAGGCTTAATTAGAAATATTTAATTTGCTTCCTGCACAAGCTTAAACCAATTATCTTTCTAGACTTCATAACAATGCTAAATTTAGCTCAATCTTTAACCACATTTCACATGATCACTTTAACTTACCCTAATCCTAAAATCTAGTAATTCTATATTTAGAGCTCTACACTGCATCACCAACTCAATGGACATAAGTCTGGGTAAACTCCTGGAGTTGCTGACGGACAGGGAGGCCTGGCATCCTGTGGTTCATGGGGTCGCAGAGTCAAACATGAATGAGACTGAACTGAACTGAACACTGAGGATATAGTAAAAGTTGGAACTAGCCTTTACATGCAAGGATATAAATTTTAGTCTTTTCTATTTCTAATTTTGAAAATCGGGAATTAAATGATAAAAATAGCAGTTAAATTAATTATACTTTCCATATACAAAAATGAAATAAAGTTATAAAATTGTATTTTCAAAGAATTTTTAATGACATGGGAAATACTCATGATATTTGAGTTTAAATTAAAAATATTTAATGTTGTTTTTGTTCATTCATTCAGCTATGTCTGACACTTTGCAACCCCATACAGCACACCAGGCTTCCCTGTCCTTCACCATGTCCCAAAGCTTGCTCAAACTCATGTCCATCAAGTCAGTAATGCCATCTAACCATCTAGTCCTCTGTTGTCCCCTTCTCCTCTTGCCTTCAATCTTCCCCAGCATCAGAGTATTTTCCAATGAGTAAGTTCCTCACATCAGGTGGCCAAAATATTGGAGCTTCAGCTTCAGCATTAGTCCTTTTAGTGAATATCCAGGGTTGATTTCCTTTAATATTGACTGGTTTGATCTTCTTGCTGTCCAAAGGACTCTCAAGAGTCTTCTCCAATACCACAGTTCAAAAGCATCAATTCTTCTGTGCTCAGCCTTCTCTATGGTCCAACTCTCACATCCATACATGACTATTGGAAAAACC
>NW_011480997.1:62012-62969 GCF_000754665.1 Bison bison bison
GGACGACAGAGGATGAGATGGCTGGATGGCATCACTGACTCGATGGATGTGAGTCTGAGTGAACTCCGGGAGTTGGTGATGGACAGGGAGGCCTGGTGTCCTGCGATTCATGGGGTCGCAAGGAGTTGGACATGACTGAGCGACTGATCTGATCTGATCTGATGCATGGTAAAGTGTATTAATGGAAAAGAAAAAGCTTCTATAAACATATAAAATAAGATCAAAAATTTTAATTTTTAATCAATAGTGAATAGAGAACTGATTAAGCTATAAAGAACTAGGTTTAGATATATCTACAGAGATTTATTTACTGTAAATAAAGCCCCAGAGTAGAACCACCAGAAAACAGCAGTGAAAGAATGAAGCTTTATTCACTAGCAGCAGGTCAGTCTGAAAGTGAGACAGCACTGTGCTGTCTGTGTCAAGTCTCCTGCCTAGATTTACCAAAATAACATCTCTAACCTACTGATCATAAACTATGTCCATGGGCCTGAGCAAAGAGAAATAGAGAATCTTGCTGCTTTCTCAGAAACAAGGCACAAATTTTCTCCATTCTGCAATAAACCAAATGGGTTATGAGGCTTCTGGTGTTCTGCTGCCCCCCAGCTTCTCCCCCTTCCTTTGCTACTGACTGACACAGAGGCAGGTATAAGACTTGAGCCTGAGGCTGTGTGGCATTAGACCAAGACTCTGGAAGGGGATGTAATAGGTTCCAAGTCTTTAACCACTGTGCCTTTGGATGAAAACAGATGCAAATCCTCTCTGGAGGAAAGCACCCTCAATCTAGTGTCCTAAGATTCTCACAGATTAAATTTAACCAAAAATGAACTTACAACACAAGATCACAGATTTAAAGGGAAAAAAATTATCCCTCTCTCCTCATGGGCATAAGCAGGCAGACATGGAAGAAAGGCTATGTGAGGACATACAGGCTGGCTGAAAAAAAAAAAAAAAAAA
>NW_011480998.1:0-338 GCF_000754665.1 Bison bison bison
TTCACTTTCATCAAGAGGGTTTTTAGTTCCTCTTCACTTTCTGCCATAAGGATTGTGTCATCTGCGTATCTGAGGTTATTGCTATATTACTCATATAATAAAAAGGCCACTCTCAAAAAGAACAGAAACTATCTACTAGATAATGCAAATGCTGCATTTTATCTGACTTGATGATAAGGAAAATAAATTAGACATTCCTTCAGAAGCACTTAATGTCTATAGCAATTATTTATTAATGTCAGTGTATATGGAATGCCCAGTCACCTGGGGTCAGGGCAGCTTTAAAATCAACCAGGGTTCAGTGGGAAACAATTTATCTACTCCGAAGTTCAGTTCAG
>NW_011480998.1:630-1164 GCF_000754665.1 Bison bison bison
TCTGCCATAAGGGTGGTGTCATCTGCATATCTGAGGTTATTGATATTTCTCCCGGCAATCTTGATTCAACCTTGTGCTTCTTCCAGCCCAGCATTTCTCATGATGTACTGTGCATATGAGTTAAATAAGCAGGGTGACAATATACAGCCTTGATGTACTCCTTTTCCTATTTGGTACCAGTCTGTTGTTTCATGTCCAGTTTTAACTGTTGGTTCCTGAGCTGTATACAGGTTTCTCAAGAGACAGGTAGTGGAACTAAAAGAAGCTTAAAAACAAGCCTCAAAAGCATTAAAATGATCTTCGTGTTACTTAACTGCCTTCTATACTCTTTAAAGGTATACTATAAAATTTAGTCCTCAACAACATAAAATTAACAATGCCTGGCATTCAGTAAAATAATTACTAGACTTAAGAAGTGGGAAAATGTGACTCATAAGCAGAACAAAAACACAGATGCTGAAATGAGAGGTGACAGAATTTGCAAACAAGGATATTTAAACATCTTTAATATATAGGTTCATATATTTAAAGAGG
>NW_011480998.1:4713-6216 GCF_000754665.1 Bison bison bison
CATGGACCGAGGAGCCTGGTGGGCTACAATCCATGGGGTCGCAAAGAGTCGGACACGACTGAGCGACTTGTGTGTGTGTGTGTGTGTGTGTGTGCCATTTATTACAATTATTACAAAATATTGGCTATATCCCCTCATGTTGTACAATACATCATTGAACCTATCTTACACCCAATAGTTTGTACCTCCCGCTTCCCACACCTACATTGCCCCTTTCCCTTCTCCTCACTGGTACCTACTAGTTTGTTCTCTATATCTACTTCTTTTTTATTATATTCACTAGTTGTACTTTTTAGATTCTACTCATAAGTGATATCATATCGTATTTGTCTTTCTCTGTCTGACTTATTTCACTGAGCATGATTTGGGACCCCAGCCATTGCTCTTTCCATCAGTGCTGATGACTAACATGTGTGACCTATTATGTATTCAGTTATGTAGGGAGGAAGCCTGTTTCATTCAAAGTATCTGATTATAACATCTCAATAGATGAATTCTTTGTGAAAATGAAATAATATCATTATTTTAATTGAACAAACAAGTTGTTTGTAAGATTCTTTTTATCTTTTAAAAGAAAATTTGACTGCATGCTATTTCTGTTACAAAGCCTGAGTTTTGCAATAGATACAAATATCATCATAAAAAGCTGGATTGTTTTCAGTAAAATAGGTTTCTCATTATTTTATTCTCCTGAAAGACACAGCACTTCTTCAGAGTCTTCTCTTCATTTCTATAAGTTCTCTACTAGGCAATACATTGGTATTTATCATTAGCACCAGCCTATCAGTAAAACTATTTTCACGGGCAACTCTAAACGATCCTATATTATTGTAAAAGACCACAGTTGAAATAAATTATAATTACATTTCCTTTATGCTGAAATGAAAGGTCATTTCCTCAGGTCTTTACTCACACTGAACTATTAAATATGTATTCTAACAAGACACATTCAACTTTTTTAATACACCATCTTTATTGGTTTCTTTATATCCTTCATTTCATTTTCTGATCTGCGTTTCTATATATGCTAGCACCCTCTGATAATGCCATGACTTGCTCAGCAAAATCCTACCATTTCCAGGTTTGACCAATGTTATACAATGTCCTTTCACATATAAGTTTCCTCATTGCAGACTGCTATGTGAACTATTTTGGTAGGGATTTTATAATGCTGCTTTGTAATTAAATGAATGAAAATTAAGGATCCAGTTTCAAATTAACTTGTACAAAGTTATTAACTATCATTCTGACCTGAAAAGCACTAAGCCCTATATCATTTGAATACTATGCTAGTGAGAAAGGGATGTCACTTAGCCTAAATCTTAATATCATATTCATATTTGGATGCAGTCTAATTATATTTAATAAAATATAAGAAGCATAAATCACTTACCAAGATTTATTTCTTAAAGTATGATAGCATCTACAAGTGGCAATGTAATTTACTAAATAAAAATACTACAGTAATTTAACCTAAAACATTTGGAATTAGCTCATCATCAC
>NW_011480998.1:9844-10394 GCF_000754665.1 Bison bison bison
CTTATGGAAGCTTCCTGATGGGAGAGACTGACTGTGGGGGAAACTGGGTCTTGTTCTGTTGTGGGTCCAAAAATGTCTTAACATGTGAGAATTTATTTGGTATAATTGTTCTGAAGTTTGTGGGTCATCTTCTGGTGGCTCTATGGTGGGGTAATGGTGACCTCCAAAAGGGCTTATGCCACACACTATGTGATCCAGGTCTTCTGCATCCTGATAACTTTCCTGATAACATGCATGAAATAATATAGTATGTTCTTTTATATAAGGTTTGTTAAACATAAGTTAAAAGTAGCTGAGTGATAAGCACAGTGATAGAAAAATTTCCCAAATGTTGATTTTTCAAATCTGTGAATATATGCAATAAATACTATATACTGTTTATTTTTCCCTGCTCAAATAAATGGGACCTGCATTAGCGGTGCTGTGCTGTGCTTAGTTGCTCAGTCATATCCAACACTTTGTGACCCCATGAACTGTAGCCCACCAGTCTCCTCTGTCCATGGGGATTCTCCAGGCAAGAATACTGGAGTGGGTTGTCATGCCCTCCTCC
>NW_011480999.1:0-437 GCF_000754665.1 Bison bison bison
CAATTAGCCCTATCATGGCATGAAGGTTCTCATTACTTAAATCCCAGAGCTCTTCCCTTTTCTCTTCATCGTCCTTTGTTGTACACTGCAGGCCCCATCTTACTTGGAAGACCTCTAGTTCTCTGCATATCACCTAGACATTTCTGACTGTATTTGTCAAACACTTAATGATTTTGGTTTCAAAACAGACATAGAGAATAGATTTATGGACATGGAGAGAGGGGAGGAGAGGGTGAGGTGTATGGAAAGAGTAACATGGAAACTTACATTACCATGTGTAAAATAGATAGCCAACGGGAATTTGCTGTATGGCTCAGGAAGCTCAAACAGGGGCTCTGTATCAACCTAGAGGGGTGGGATGGGGAGCAAGATGGGAGGGAGTTCCAAAAGGGAGGGGATATATGTATACCTATGGCTGATTCATGTTGAGGTTTGAC
>NW_011480999.1:3301-5395 GCF_000754665.1 Bison bison bison
TAGCCCTCCTCCAGGGGATCTTCCCAGCCCAGGGATTGAACCCAGTTCCCCTCATTGCAGGTGGATTTTTTACCATCTGAGCCACCAGGGAAGGGTGTAAAGTACTTTCTTTACACCCTTCCAAACTCTACCTTCTACCAAATGGAATTAGATAGCTAGAGTCCTGGTATTATGATTTAAAATAACTTTAGTTTTTTAAAAGAAAGACACACAATATACATTTTATAAAACCCATGCTGGCATTTTATAAAATTACTTTGACCACATATCCATGACTTAATCAAATATCTATTGAATGCCTACTCTTTGCACAGCCCTGTGTAGAACAGGAGAAACTCAAAAGATAAGATCTCTACCTTTAAAGAAATTTCAGCCTATTTAGAGACAAAAGTAACACTCAAGACATAAGTGAAGAAAGAAAAAAGACCATATGAATCAAGCATATGTGTCAAAGCAGAGAGCACTAAGGTCTATCAGAGTCCAGAGCAAAGAGCTCTAATTTACACTCACAGAGAAAGGCATAAGAGAGACTTGATGGAGTTATGCTGCTCTCACAGTACCACTGTTCTTGCTCATAGGAGGAACTGGATGGGAACCATATTTGACAAACATCTCTCTAGGGGAGAAGGTTGCACAACCACCTGCAGAAACCAATTCAATCTCATAATAGAATTTGAACTTCTTTTAAATGATTTAGGCCACTTGAGAGTTATACAAGTCAGTTCTCAAATTAATTTAGCATTTATCTTCCAGACAGGCTATTACAGCTAACAATAAACTCCCGTTAAAGGAATTCAGATGAATGTGGTTGAAGAAAGGAGTTCTTCATTTCTCACCCCTCCTTGACTTTCCTGCAGCAGTTGACACCATTGACCTGCTCCCTACCGTACCCAGCACAGCACTCTTCTGGTTCCCTTCTGACTTCTCTGACTGCTCAGCTTCTAGCCAAGGATCAGGCACATAGTAGTCATTCAATAAATATTTCTGGATGATTAAATGCTTCCTAATCTCTTCTCCACTGACTCTTCTGTTTTCATCCAAGTGTCCATTGCTGCCTGTCTTCTCTTCTACTATATCTGCTCCTCAAGAGTGATCCTGACTATTCCCACAGCTTCACCTGTCACCTGTACACTGATAACATCCAAATTGCCTATCTCTTTTCTCTAAGCCCCATCTTTCAACTGCCTGTAGGAACTCTCCCAGGTACAATGCAGGGATTTCAAGTCAATACATCCAAAGCTGAACTCATCTTTCTCCTTAAAGTCATATTCATTCCTGTTAAGAATGTAGGTTTACAGTCCCACTAGCCCTTCTGCCACTAGGGCTAAAACCTTCAAAAGCATCTTCAATGTGCCCGCCTCCCCTGCTTGGCAGGCCCTATCAGTTTTCCCTCCACGTTATCTCGGGCATCTGTCTCCTCTTCACCATCCTCACTGCCCGGCGCCTCCATTGTTTATTGTCTGGATTCTTGTCATTACTACCACACTGACATTCCCTACAACAATTCATCTCTCTAATTTATTTTTCACACTGTTATCAAAATATAACTGAAATCATGTCTTTCTCCAAAAAATCATTATTTATATAAATCACTTTTTGACTTCTATAGTTCTTTCATAAACTGTGTATCAGAAAAGAATGATTTTGGATGCAGGTAAAAGAAACCCCAAGTAACTTGGACAAATAGAGGGTTATTTTTCTCACATAAGAATAAGTCCAGAGGTAACTGGCTGCTGGCATTCATTTGCTGGTGCCATCAAGGGCTCAGACTCTCTTCTGATAGTTCTGCACTGCCATCCATCCTCAACATGCTGCTTTTTATCTTCATTGATGCCAATAATTCAGCTACAAGATGACTATTAGAGCCTCAGGTATCGTGTCTGCATTCAAAGCAGAAACTAGAGTGAAACAGACAGCATTAGCAATGTCTGTATATTTTCTTCAGGAAAGAAAAATGCTGCTAGATGCCCCTCAGCAGCCTTTTGTCTATGTATCATTAGCCATAAGAATATTACTTTCAGGTGGCCACCTTGAGCTCTAAGGGAGACTAACCATGTATTTGGTTTTTCAAGCTCTGTTTCAGATGCAGGCAAG
>NW_011480999.1:7945-9172 GCF_000754665.1 Bison bison bison
AAAAATCTTTTATTATTGAATTAAAAATCTCTTTTATTATTGAACTGTAAGAGCACTTTGTGTATTCTAGATACAGTTCCCTTATCAGATGTAGGATTTGCAAATGTAGGCCAGGAAACGTTTTAAAATAAAGGAATTCCAAAATTTCTATTTAAATGTTTAGATGTTCCTTGCAAAAGCTAACATTCCAGCAAACTTTGTTTTAAACTTCTCATAAAATTGGAGCTGAAACGCCAGGGGGAAAACTTGACCACTGAATGTAAGCAAAGCATAGTCAAAAATGCTACAAATCTTCTAAACAGGTTTATTTACATTCTGATAAAATATAGCAGAATATCAACAACCCCAAATATTATCTGTTCCCCTAAATTAGTTGCAAAATGGAAAGAGTAAAACAGAAATAGAAGGAAACCTCTAGTCATGGACTTCCCAGCCCCTTCTGACCACACAGAGCATTCCCACTCCAGGAAGAGCCAATCTTATACAGTCTTAGCAGTTTGGCAAGTTTTTCATCAGCCTCAAGGTACCATAAGACTTCCATAGACTTTCATCTAAGTCCTAACACTTTCTCTTATTTTCTTTGTCACTCACTGGCCTTTTTCCAGAAATACCTGATCAATAGCATGTGATTATTTCAACAATGTGATTGAAGGGAAGAAGGTAGTTGCACATAAAACCAAACACTGAATTCCCCAGGCCATGTTACAGCTTTGAGGGCATGACCACATAGATGTTGACACAGGCAGCCAGTGAGGGTCTCAGGATCATGAAGAAGACAGGAGACTGTACTTATACTAATTGTTATATTCAGTTTTTCATTCAGTTAATAATTGATATAGTTTCCCAATAAGTGTATTTTGCTACAGATATGTTATCCTGATGTTTCTAGTTCTATAGCTGGATACTCCAATCAGTAGGGGGATTCCAGCATTCTGCTGCTGCCGCTGCTAAGTTGCTTCAGTCGTGTCCGACTCTGTGCGACCCCATAGACGCCAGCCCACCAGGCTCCCCCGTCCCTGGGATTCTCCAGGCAAGAACACCAGAGTGGGTTGCCATTTCCTTCTCCAATGCATGAAAGTGAAAAGTGAAAGTGAAGTCGCTCAGTTGTGTCTCACCCTCAGCGACCCCATGGACTGCAGCCTTCCAGGCTCCTCCATCCATGGGATTTTCCAGGCAAGAGTACTGGAGTGGGGTGCCATTGCCTTCTCCGTCCATCATTCTAGGTCA
>NW_011480999.1:9823-10402 GCF_000754665.1 Bison bison bison
GGAGTTTAAATATGATCTTGTCAAAACTGAGAAGTTTTATGCAGAAGGGTACTGACTCCTATCTGTGTTGTTCAGAAAGATCACTCTTACAGCAGTATGGGGAATGGGAGAAGAAAGAGAGACCAATAACAGTTACGAGCAGGTGGGAAGCGATTTGTTGATCTCATACAAACTTAAGATAGTGGTAGGTAGTGTAGAGAAAAGACAAATGTGGGTGGTATTTAGGAAGAATGGAGAGTGCTTGATGTGTGATTCAATATGGGGGGATGTGCAAGGGGAGGAGTAAAGGACCCTAACTTAGACAAGTGGATGAATTATGGAATCATTAACAAGAGAGGGGATAAAAAAGGCTTGAGAGCACATAATTTTGTTTGGGATATGTTGAGCTCCAAGTGCTCACAGCCCATCCATCTAGAGAAGCCTAGAAAAGTCAAATAGGTATTTACAGCTTGAAGAGAAGGGGCAAGAAGAGATCTGGACTGGATTTAATTATAGGTATCTAGAGATGGTTCAGTTCAGTTCAGTTCAGTTCAGTCGCTCAGTTGTGTCCGACTCTTTGCAACCCCATGAATCACAGCA
>NW_011480999.1:11975-13622 GCF_000754665.1 Bison bison bison
ACACGGGACACAACTGAGTGACTTCACTTTCACTTTTCACTTTCATGCATTGGAGAAGGAAATGGCAACCCACTCCAGTGTTCTTGCCTGGAGAATCCCAGGGACGGGGGAGCCTGGTGGGCTGCCGTCTATGGGGTCCCACAGAGTCGGACACGACTGAAGTGACTTAGCAGCAGTAGCAGCAAGGGGTTTTGATGACTTTTGAGCTGAATTGATCCTGATTTGGTATTGTGTTGACCGAGCCTGGGTCTCCCAATCAACCACAAAGTCCTTATATTAAACCACACATCACACACACTTTAGTAGTGAGACAGAGAAAAGAGAGATAGTACAACCCAGCCTGAGGATTCTCAGGGAGAAAGCTTATAGGGAGAAACAGGGAGGGAGGGAAAAGAGAGAGAGAGAAAGAGAAACTCCTTTGTTATTGCATAAAAATATCAGGTTCTGGGAAACAATATTCAATATCTTTAAATAAACCATAATGGAAAAGAATATGGGAAAGAATATGAAAAATAATATATATACTTCAATTTAAAAATTAAATTTAAAAATATCAGGCGATGGGCAAGTGGGAATATTCATAGAGGGAAAATTATGACCCATGACACTGGTTTTCTGCTCTTCTAGCATCCTCTGAAATAAGGAAGAAGAATCACTTTGACAACAACAATAATTTTTTTATATATAACTGACAAAATCCCTTCACATCCATTCTGTCATTTGATCCTAACAATCCAACAAGGTAGGTCGCGCAGTGATTAGAGTCCCCTTTTGCAGCTGCAGAAACTAAAGTGCAGGAGGCTCCAAGTTATTTCTCAACATGGCACAGACAGTAAGTAGCAGAGCCAGGGCTCTGCCCCAGATCTCCTGCTTCTGAGTCCAGCTCTCATTCTGCTAACTATATAGCCAGTCTAAACAAACAGCAGCCAAACAATTATGTGGCCCTAATGGCACCATGAATACAACACTAAGAAGGTAGAAACAGGTGCTCAAGGATATTTGGGGACATGTATATAAAGTCAGGTTTTTGTTCCTTAGAGTTAACTTTTTCTTCTTGAACTGCAGATCACTGACTTAAATTCTTGGTGCATTATGTAAAGATTCTTGTTTGAGTAAGACAGAGAATCTTGCCCATACTGTGCCCGTCTCTGATTTTCTGAACAATACTCCTCACTTTGTTAAATCTTCCTAGATTTCTTACTCATCTACCCCCACCCCCCACATTCAGCTGAGAAAAGCCACCGCACCTGTGAATCCCACATTTTGAAATTTGAATCACAATTTGGATTTATTTCCATGTCTATTATTACTGTCGGGATATAAGATGAGGTAAAATGGACACATTAGAGAAATGAATTCAGCATAATGAAGGTCATTTTCAATTGTGGCTGCCCATTATACTACTCTTTGGCTGGCACTACAGACAGATGCCATGCAATAGATTTTTTTTTTCTGATATCAAGTTAGCTTCTTGGCAGGCTAAGGCAGCTCATTAGTAATCTTGGATCTCATTCTATATTTGCGATTCAACACTAGATGTTGGATAGTAGGTGAACTAGGCTTTGTGCCATTAAAATCCACAATGACATTTCCATACAAATCCTGATTATTGAGAGGGGAGTGCCCCTTCTTAAGATGCAAGTCTGT
>NW_011480999.1:13722-16195 GCF_000754665.1 Bison bison bison
GCAAGTCTGTTTTACCCTGAATTAGTAACCCTAGTGTAGGGTTAGCTGGGACTGGACATAGGGAAAAATGGGGCAGAATATGGAAGAGACAGAGGAGGAGGAGGAAGAGGAGCCAAAACTATTTTAGTTTAAGAGTAACAGTTGCAAAGACCATTTTAAAAATAACCTAAAACAAGCTACAGAGTAGTTTTGAGGGTATTCCTACAAAAGTCTGGAGTGGCATTGTTTCATGCGTGTGTACAGGAATGGTAATCAATTTCCTTTTGCTTGCAGGTGTGTGTGTGTGTGTGTGTGCATGCTAAGTCATGTCCAACTCTGCAACCCAATGCACTGTAGCCCACGAGGCTCCTCTGCCATGGGATTCTCTAGGCGAGAATACGGGAGTGGGTTGCCATTTCCTCCCCAGGGGATCTTCCAACCCAGGGATCAAACCCGGGTCTGCAGTGTCTCCTGCACTGGCAGGCAGATTCTTTACAACTGAGTCACCTGGGAAATAAACATTTTGCTTAGTTTATGTCTTAAGATTCTTTTTAAAATAATCTAAGTTTTTATTTTCCAGGAGTTGATTCCTACAACGTGAAGCAAATTAGAAGTTCCAAGAGGTTCTTCCTCTGACAACTAGTCTCCTTACTTCTAGTCTTTTCCTCATCCATGCATCACACACATTTCCACAGTGATCTTCCCAAGAACACATTGAACCATAGGGTATTCTGGTTAAATGCTTCAGTGGTTCAACAAGTCACTCCCACACACCCTACCCTTTAGCCACCAAATTATAAGCCATTCTGAACATACACTCTTAGTGAGTAGTACATCTATTAATCTGTATTCTTTGAGTCTGCCATAACAGAAACTCAACTCGGACAAGTTTAGACCAAAAAAAGGAAAATTACTGAAAGGATACTTGGATAAAGCTGAGGGAAGGGCAGGGATGCAGCTGCCCTTTATCTCAGAGATAAATGAACCCAGGCAAACACCATCTCTCTCAGTCTCTCTCTCTCTCTCACTTCCATTTCTGTCCTGTCTCTCACCCCAGCTTCTGCTAAACTTTAGCCTCATTGTCTTTCATTGCTTATGAGCATCCTTTATATGATGAAAACTATAACCAGGAGCACCTCTTGACTTTTATCTGTTACTACATCCACCAACAGATACTAAATCTATCAATCTTAGTTTAAAATACCTTAGGGAAGAATTCCATCTGCCCAGCTGAGAGACTTAATACAATCTTGTGGTTGGAGACAGAACAGGCAATTTCCAGGAAAAGGGAAGGTTGTTGTACAGAGATGCCATAAATGCCCACTATGTTCTATCTGCTCCTGGGCCTTGTCCTCATCTCTGTTTATTGTTCTCCTTTGTTCTATTTTGGCCTATATCCTCCTTTCATTTCTTGAAACTTCTGTAGAACATGTTAATAACAACCATCAGATTGCTTTTTTATTTGACTATTTCACAAGTTTATTACTTTATATGCTAGTGACATGGTAAGGGACAGAGACATACCTTGTAACTCTTTGAAGCCCTGCCACTGCTTCTACAGCTGCTCTAATATACAGGAAGCTCATGTGCTTCCTGAGTTGAACGGAACATTTGTTAGATTTCCATTGCAGAGAACCTTAGATCAGAAATAATTCATCTACCCACTCCTAGCTTTAGCCACTCAATAGAGAGAATGGCATTTTATTTCATTTCATCCATTCATGCATCCATCCATTCATTGGAAAACATTTTATGAATTATTACCCTATTTCAGTCTCGGTGTTAAGTGCTGAGGATACAGAAATTAATTAGATAACGCATCTGCCTGGAGGGTACAATCTGGCTAGCAAACAGACATGAAGACAAATAAATCATCACCATACCAGGTGATGAGTGTGTAATGAGAGTACAGAGTGCTGTAGGAGCCCAGAGGAGGTGATTATAGGTGGATCTCTGGTGTTGGCATTAGAACTCCAAAGAAGCAACTTCATATCTAATTGATTGGAGCCCACATAAGATCACTCATCTTTGACAGTTTCCTTACAAGGTTGTGCGGCTCCCAAACAAGTGAAAGAAACCAAGAGAAGTAATTTTCTCTGTTCCAAATTCTTTTCTCAGGGGTAGGATTCCGTGTTCTGACTTTTTTTTTCTTATCTGCTTCTTGTGGAAACTTCTCACTCTCCCCTTGCACCAGCAGTCAACCGCCTTAGGAGAGCGTGACATGACTGTTCCTCCTTGCACAACCTTGTCTAATGGAGCAAGACAGCCAGGAAATCAGGCATTCGAGTGAGGGGATCTTACAACCAGGACCTTCTGCCAAATTATTCCTCTTCTGATGATCTTCTCTTTTAAATTTTACTGGTTATTGTTGTGGATGATGGGTAGACACTCAGAATATTTCCTCTGTAAAACTACTATGGAGAGGTAAAACTGTACTCTAATATGCAGGTGTGACTTGACTGAGATGTCAGATAGATTTCGCTTCACGGATATT
>NW_011480999.1:16968-17395 GCF_000754665.1 Bison bison bison
CATTCACAGGGTGCTGCATCAAGCACCTCACCTGCTCACTAGTGTTTAGTAATGAGAACCAAATATGTGAATCCAACAGAGCCCTTATGTTTACCCTGAGTGGCTTGTCAGTACACACAGGAAATAAAACTGCCATTATGCTGTATTTGCTGTCCCAGTGGTTTGGCACCCAAACATTTAAAATTTCACTAGATCAATGAAATTTTCCTTGTCATAGACCTCAGCTCTTAGGGAAGATCACTTCTGGATACTTTATCAATAGACTCTTGGGGTATTTATTTCCTCTTATTTAAGGCAGATCTTGGAGACTTAGTTTGCTAAGTTCTTACTCCAGAATCCTGCTCTTCCCATTTTCTGATACATGTAACTTATTCCTCACTTTTTTAAGGGTTACTTTGATGTAACTCTTGTATTAAATAACTTCTTC
>NW_011480999.1:19871-21456 GCF_000754665.1 Bison bison bison
ATACCTTCAGGGCCAAACTCCAGCTCTTATTAATCTATGTGAATATGGGGCCAGGACAGTGTCTGATGTACAGTAGGTATTCAATAGACGTTACTGAATTAATGTTGTTGAGAAAGATTTCTGACTTCTCTTTCTTAACTGTAGCCTCTAACCTATACCTCTAACTCTTTTGAGAAGCAACACACATACCCACTCTCCTTTGACTGTCTCTGACTACCATGTAACACCCAGAGTAAGAAATTTATGAATATTCTACTTTAGTGTGTTTTATACTTGGGCATATTTATTACACTAAACCAAGTAAATCAAATCTTTGCCCGTGTACTGTCTTGTTGAACATTCTTGGCACAGAGTTATATTGAGAAGTTTAATTCACAGCAAGCAATATTTAACAACATTTGTTCAGTACTTGGTAGATGAAGCTGGCAAGCTCCTCTTCCCCACGCTGCCAAATTCCTGTTCTTACAGCCAAGCGTGATTCCACTCAGGCTTTACTGCCTCTGCTACATGCTCTCCTGACTTTCTTACTTCAACTCTTCAATGGATCATCTCTCTGTGGGATCTGGGAGGGGCCACATAGAGGTCACCTGCCATTCCAGCTGTGAACCAGACTGCTTCACTAACTCCCAAACCCCCTATTACTAAGCTCATTTTTCTGGGAGGCAAAGGCTCTTTTCCCCACTGAGCCCCACCCCCAACTTTCAAGTATTCCTTTTCCTCTTAACTCCTTCATTTCTCAGTTTTGCTTTTCTGCTTTCCAGCCTCAAAGCGAAGCCTTTCCTCTCCTAACAATGGACAGATACCCACATGCATACACTAGAGCTCTATCAATGCCATGGAAAAGCCCTGGGTTTTTGCCAGATGTTGTCCATTTATGATCAAATTATATGCAGATATGTCGACAGACTCATAAAATCTGGAGGCTGGAAGGGAATTCAATGGTATGCTAGTCCTGCTGCCCTTGCAAAGCTGGAATTCTCTTGGTTTGCAGTAGATAGAGGACTTTAGCTAGAAGAAAATCTAGTCACAACAAAATCTGACTCTGTCACAGTCCTATGGGTTTAACAGTTTACCATACAGGTTATCTTGCTGTGGAAAGGCAAAGCAAATGTGCTCTTTCTCATGAAGTCCTGGGACTTGTACAAAATCATGAACAAAGAATCTTGATTTACAAACTGAGTAGAGGTTTCAACCATGTGCATGCCCACACTCTAGCACTCTAGACCTTGTGCTAACATGCAGAGTTCAGAGATGCCATATGCCATGAGGCTGGCAGTGGTCAAGAGCCCAAGAGCCCTTGAAGATGGAGGGATGCAGGGTGTCTAGAATGAGAAGCCTACTTCACACTTTCTCAGGCTCTTCTTTTGTCTCACTTTCATGTCAGGGCCTTACCTGCTACTCTTACCTCCCTCTTGTCTTGAATCTCAGCTTCTCCCAGGGGACACTGGCCTTAGTTTTTGTTGATAGTCTCCTCACGAGGTACACATGATTTCAGTCTGAATATGACTTCAATTTGATATGCACCTTTGCCACTCAGCCTAACAGCATGTTTTCTTTGCATATAATCTATCTTTTATCCCAGACT
>NW_011481000.1:0-418 GCF_000754665.1 Bison bison bison
CAAGTCAGCTTTGAAAGGCTCTGCTGGCTCAGGAGAAAATGCAGGGACAGACCATTCGATTTCTTCTGCAGGAAGCTGTGGTAGAATAAAATGAACAATGCATTATCTTCCTGATGATGTTTGGTGGTTTGAGTCCCACCTTTACCACTTACTAATGATATGATTGCCGGGAGAAATATCAATAACCACAGATATGCAGATGACACCAGCCTTATGGCAGAAAGTGAAGAGGAACGAAAAAGCCTCTTGATGATGGTGAAAGAGGAGAGTGAAAAAGTTGGCTTAAGGCTCAACATTCAGAAAACTAAGATCATGGCATCCGGTCCCATACTTCATGGGAAATAGATGGGGAAACAGTGGAGACAGTGTCAGACTTTATTTTTGGAGGCTCCAGAATCACTGCAGATGGTGATTGCAG
>NW_011481000.1:1361-2471 GCF_000754665.1 Bison bison bison
CAATGCATGGGGTCGCAAAAAGTTGCACACGACTGAGAGACTGAACTGAACTGAATATGATTTTAGTTTATTCTCCTGGCCTCAAGTTCCTTGTTGTAAACTTGAGGAAATTTCCTTTCTCTCTGACTTAGGGTGAGGACTGAGGGATGAAGTTAGTAAACACTCTCAGTAAACTGTTTTATACACATCAAGCTATTTATAATTAAGCTACTTAGATGGGTCCATTATCCTGGCTCATTGAGTGGGAAGCAGAGATGAGACCAACGTGGGTTTATTTATAAATTAGTTCATTCATTCAAGGTAAGGCTGGTCCTGCATGGTTGACTCATTCCATCAGATAAGTGTGTGTGCTTTGTGCTAAATCACTTCAGTTGTTTCCATCTCTTTGGGACCCTATGGACTGTAGCTTGATAATCTCCTCTGTCCATGGGATTTCCCAGGATACTGGAGTGGGTTGCCATACTCTCCTCCAGGGGATCTTCCCAACTCAGGGACTGAACCTGCATCTCTTCTGTCTCCTGCATTGGCACACAGGTTCTTTACCTCTAGCACCACCTGGGAAGCCCTCATAGAATTTATGTGACAAACATATTAATATGAAACAGCTATTTGATCCAATAATGCAATACTATTTAAAAAATAATTTTTAAGTATTTATTTTTATTTTTGGTTGCACTAGGTCTTCGTTGCACATGGGCTTTCTTTAGTTGTGGTGTGTGGGCTTCTTATTGCCATGTCTTCTCTTGTTGAGGAGCATGGGCTCTAGGTGCACAGCCTTCAGGAGTTGTGGCTCACAGGCCCTAGAATGTGGCCTCAGTAGTTACGGTACACGAGCTTAGTTGCTCCATGGCATGTGGCATCTTCCCAGACCAGGGGTTGAACCTATGTCCCTTGCGTTGGCAGGGGGGTTTTTAATCCACTGAACCACGAGCGAAGTCCAATAATGCAATACTTTTGAAAACATATTTTTTCAAAGAAAACAACATAATTATTCAAAATGACTAAACTATTTTAGAGTGATAGCTATCTCTATGACCTAAAAACAAGATTCCGGTTTTGTCTGTATTAATATTCTCTTCCATATAACAAAATACTACAAACTTAGCAACA
>NW_011481000.1:2923-3883 GCF_000754665.1 Bison bison bison
ACCTGGGTTCATTCCCTGGGTTGGGAAGATCCCTGGAGAAGGGAACAGCTATCCACTCCAGTATTCTGGCCTGAAGAATTCCATGGACTGTAGAGTCCATGGGGTCACAAAGAGTCAGAGTGAGCGACTTTCACTTTTCACTTTTAGGAGAGAAGGGTAAGTGAGGAGATCAGAGAGACTTTCTTGTTTCAGTTATTTTTTTCAAATTCCTTCACCTTAGACTATTCAATGGCCATGGTGCCATATTTTGGGCTAGCTTGTCACGAACTACATCAGCAGGGTGATTCTTCAAAGTCTGTGGTGGAAAGACACACACACACACAGACTAACAAAATGAGTGCTACATACTTATGTAATCATGTCTACACATGATTACCTAGAGGCTACTACCTTTGTCACACTGGACTGGTTAAAAGCAAGTCACAGATCCTGCTCAGTGTGAAAGGATAACCAAAGTTGTCAGGGAGGAAAAAATAATTTTCCTTCTGCCCTTCTAAGTTCTCAACTGGGGCTCTTGTAACAGAACACAGGTTAACAAGAGGAAAAAACAGCAGAAGTTTATTCACATGTATGTCTCATGTATACGTAAGAGATACCCAGGGGAAAATGAGTAACTCTCAGATCTGGCTTAAATCCTATCTTCAGCTAAATACAAAAGAAAGAGGTATTGGGGGGGTGGGGAGACCAATTTGAGGAAGTGATCTGGAAAAGTAAGGTAAACAAGAGTAAGGTTTGTTATGCAGATTTCAGTCAGTGCCTTCTCTATTAATAAGACTTTCTTGTAATTTAGTCATCCTCTCTTTCTGGTACAGAGAGAAAGATACCCTTACACATGGAAGATTTCCTTTTTAAATGTAAATATCCCTTACAAAAGGATAATTTCAACTTTGCTTTCAGAGCTTCCCTTGTGTCTGCTGTTGCTCAACATAATCAGGTCAAAATAATCCTTATGCCAAAAAG
>NW_011481000.1:4260-6085 GCF_000754665.1 Bison bison bison
GTAGAAGGAAGAAATTAACGAACAAATGAATATCCACTATGTGCATGGCACTGACAATTATTTGGGCTGTGGCAGTCCATAATGTGTTTGGTTTGGAGCATTTTGTACACCCAAATAGCGTAAACCATTATCCTCTTAGTGATAATAAACTCTAAATTGTTGAATGTAAAACATTTGACAAGAATTATAGGATTATTTTGAACTCAGTGAAGACACATAGCTATTAAATTTCTGAAGCCCAGTGATTTTTATGATGTAAAATTCATGACCATGTCACCTTTATAAAACTAATTATGAGAAAATAGAACTTTCAAGTTGGAGAATTCTAACATGATTAAAAAAGCACTTGACCCTGCCTCTTCTCCATCAAATCTCTCTTCTTTTTTGCGTGGGACAAATTTTCATCTTGGCCTCTGAAGAGTTATGCCCTGAAGTAACTTGTAATGACTACCATCTGTTAAGGAGAAATCCTTAACATTACAGAACTATATAATTGTTATAGCTTTAGTGTTCCTGGATCCAGAATGCAGAAAAATAGCACCTCATGGCTTCAGCAGATGTTTTTCTTATTTACACTGAAATTCCAGTGTCAAAAAGCTAGTCCTTGCTCCATCCTCCCAAGAATAAAATATTCCATATTCCATCGTGTAGTATGAAGAAAGAAAAAAAGAAAGAAAGCAGAGTGTTTTAGATGCCGAACAGCATATGGAGAGCTTTGTGCACCAGGATGTCTTGGGACATCAGTGACAGGACCCTTCTCACAGCTGTTGGAGCCCCTCTGACAAGAAGGCTTTATGGGAAAAAAATAGGCAATCAACATTCTGCAAAGGATGACATTTTCTATTAAATTTTCCCCACTTTTTATATAACACAGCTGCAGCAGCTTTATGTGGCTTTTCCTAATGATACCTCATCTTATGAGCATGTGCGGTTGTGAAACAGTTTGTCAGTGGCTCCCTTTAAATACACAAGGTTTCAGAGAAGTCACTCCCCACTTTACCTGAAAGTCCCTAACCCCATCAACAAGAGTCCCAGACGCCTACATTTACGTGTGCCTGTAACAATACAGAACTTAAAAATGAGCCACTGAATAGGAGGGACAGGCTATGTCACAGTGGCTTCCCAATAATATCTTCCTAATGTAGGTAAAGTTGTTCTTCCAAAAAGGTGTGATGTGGGTTGATTCATTGATGATTCTGTACAGTACCATCTATATCTAACCCACAAGTATAGACTCACTGAGGGAAATGAATGAATGGTAGATCAACTTCACTATATTTCCTTTTAACTAAAAAGAAAGCTAACTTTGTAGTTTTCATGTTTATCAAGTTGCGTTAAATGCAATGGTTATACATTAGTTTGTCTTCTAAACACTCTCAGTTTGTGCTGATGCCTTTCCTCTAGAGTAAATTCTTACTGTTTTGCAAATGTGTGATGCATTGAATTATACATACTACTGATAAATAAATTTTAAAATTCTCTTGAAGAAATTGTCCAGATTAATCTAGATCAAACACTGTGGGATTTGATGTCTCTTATTTAAGTGCTGGTTTTGAACATTAAACACGTATCTCAAACCTCCTATCAAGATTTCCTGTTCAGAAGAAATTCTTTAGTTATTTTTGTATCTGTTGTATGGATCTTAAAATCAATTTCATAAACTCTGGCTCAGTTTTGCAATATTTAAGGTAAAAGATAACAATACATTTCTAGCTTTCTGGTTCAGCTATCATTAAGTATTTTGTTTTCACAGAACACTTCAGATAACATAGTGACAACAAAAAAATAATAATATAAAGTACTTTAATCTTTAAAAATATAAAAA
>NW_011481000.1:6185-7997 GCF_000754665.1 Bison bison bison
AGACTCAAGGAGTTCCCATGATGGTGGAGAAGAGTCTGAGATCACCTCCTTTCATAAACACACAAAATTTACTAATATTTACAGAGACTCTACTAATGAGAAAAACCAGGACCCACCAGAAAAGACCTTCTACAACTAAAGATATAAAGAAGGAATCACAACAAGATGGGTAAGAGGGGCAAAGTTGGAGTATAGTCAAGACCTATATCCCCAGGTGGGGCTTCCAAGGTGGCACATTGGTAAGAATCCTTCTGCCAATGCAAGAGATGTGGGCTTGATCCCTGGGTCAGGAAGATGCCCTGGAGTAGGAAATAACATTTTTTACCTGGAAAATTCCATGGACAGAAGAGCCTGGCAGGCTACAGCCCATGAGGTCATAAAGAACTGGACATAACTGAGCACACGCACGTGCACACACACACACACACACCCCCAGGTGGGCAACCACAAATGGGAGAATAACTACAATTGCAGATATTCTGCCCAAGAACTGAGAGGTCTGAACCTCACACAGGGCTCCCCAGCCCAGGGGTCCTGCACTGGGAAGATGAGCCCTCAGAATGTTTGGCTTTGAAGACCAGTGGGGCTTACTTTCAGGAGACCCACAGGACTGTGGGAAATAGATACTCCACTCTTTGAGGGTATACACAGGATATCCCATATTCTCAGACCCAGGGCAAAAGCTGTAACTTGAAAGGAGCCTGGCTCATACCCATCTACAGGTCTTGGAGGGTCTACTGGACAGGCTGGAGGCAACTGAAACTCACCCTGAGGATGTGGACACAGGTGGTTTCTATTTTGTGGAGCTCCTTTTACCACATGTACACTGGTGCTGGCAAGCACCATTTTGGAATCCTCTCTCTATCTTATTAGCTTTGGGACCCAGCCCCATCTCCATCCACCAGACTTCAGTACTGGAATGCCTCAGGCCAAACAACTAGCTGTGCAGTGACACAGCCCTACCTACTTGCAGACAGGTTGCTTTAAGACCCCTTGAGCCCATAGCTGCGCTGAACATGGCCTTGTCTACCAGAGGGCCCAAGTCCTAGCTCCACACATCAAAGTTCAGGCACTAGACATGGAATTCCCTGGGCCCCAGCCCCACCTGCCCACCAGCATGCCAACACCATCTCCAAGATACTTTGGACTCCTCAGCCAGCCACACTGGGATCCAACTCCACCCATCAGGGGGCTAGTACCAGCTTTGGGCCACCCAAGAACATGCAGCTAGCCATTTCAGGAACTAGACCAACCCACCAGCAGCGTGACACTATATCCAGGAACGCCAACTCTGCAACCATGCACCCCAGAACCTGGTTCTGCCCACTGGTGACCCAGCACAAGCTCAAGGAACTGCTATAGTGACCCAGCCCTGCCAACCACTGGCCAGTAGTCTCCACACAAGGCAGGGCCTGATGACCAACCAGACTGAGGGACTGTCAAACCTACCAGCCTGCCCATAGCAGTCAGCCTGCCACAACAGAAGAACCCATAGAACCAATGTAGGGGACACCCCTAGAACTTATCATTCTGGTGGCCAGAGGGGAGTATGCTGCTGGAACACACGGGATGTCTTCTGTAAAAGACCACTTCTCCAATGTATATGCTTCCTACAAGAGACTAACTTAATTTTTAAAAGACATTATTTCCACTATAATTATAAAAAATAAAAAAAATTTATCTCCTGGTTTATTGAAAACTCATCTTTCCCTGATTGCTGAGATTTGCTAATATGCCAAAGCTGCGCTGAGAAGCAGCATGGTTTTTGGTGTCTGGGCTTCCCTGGTGGCTCAGATGGCAATGAGCCTGCAA
>NW_011481000.1:8952-13030 GCF_000754665.1 Bison bison bison
CCTCTGTCTTCCCCTTCTCCTCCTGCCTTCAATCTTTCCCAGCATCAGGGTCTTTTCCAAGGAGTCAGTTCTTCGCATCAGGTGGCCAGAGTATTGAAGTTTCAGCTTCAGCATCAGTCCTTCTAATGAATATTCAGGATGGATTTCCTTTAGGATTGACTGGTTTGATCTTCTTGCAGTCCAAGAGACTCTCAAGAGTGTTCTCCAACACCACAGTTCAAAAACATCAATTCTTTGGTGCTCAGCTTTCTTTATCAATTCTTTGGTACTCAGCTTTCTTTATAGTCCAGCTCTCACATCCATATGTGACTACTGGAAAAACCATAGCTTTGACTAGACAGACCTTTGCTGGCAAAGTAATGTCTCTCCTTTTAAATACACTGTCTAGGTTGGTCATAGCTTTTCTTCCAAGGAGCAAGTGTCTTTTCATCACCTGCAGTGATGTTGGAGCCCAAGAAAATAGTCTGTCACTATTTCCATTGTATCCCCACCTATTTGCCATGAAGTTATGGGACCAGATGTCATGCTTAGTTTTTTTAATGTTGAGTTTTAAGCCAACTTTTTCACTATCCTCTTTCACTTTTATCAAGAGACTCTAGTTCTTCACTTTCTGCCATAAGGGTGGTGTCATGTGCATATCTAAGCTTACTGATATTTCTCCAGGCAATCTTGATTCCAGCTTCTGTTTCATCCAACCTGGCATTCGCATGATGTACTCTGCATATAGGTTAAATAAGCAGTGTGACAATATACAGTGTTGACGTACTCCTTTCCCAATTTGGAACCAGTCTGTTCCATGTCCATTTCTAACTGTTGCTTCTTGACCCACATGCAGATTTCTCACAATAGTTTGCTCAGGTGTAAAATGATATGGTTGGGTTTAATCTACAAAACCTCTTCCAACTCATGTACTGCAAGACTTGTTTCTCTTATTCCACTACGCCAGTATCCACCTAAGGTGCCAATAAAATCAGGGTGCTAACCATAAGTTTAAAACATGGCTTTCCTGCCCTTTTTGCTTTTTCCCATATAGTACCTTACACTGGAAAAGCTCCCCCCGCCAACATCACCACCTCTCAGACTTAACTATACTTGAAGGCTTATCTCAAACTCCTTATCTGTTATGACATCCATTCATGGGGACATTTTTTATTCTTTCTTTGAATTCTGAGATTTTTTTCTAGCTTCCATGACTTTTATGTCTGTATCTGTGATATGTTTAAGCTTATTTTTCTTATCTTTTAATAAGCATTGAACATGAGAGTTACCTGATGAGAAGAGGCAACTCATTGGAAAAGACCCTGATGCTAGGAAATATTGAAGGCAGGAGGACAAGGGAAGAACAGAGGATGAGATGGTTCGATGGCATCACTGACTCAATGGACATGAGTTTGAGCAAACCCCAGGCGATGGTGAAGGACAGGGAAGCCTGGTGTGCTGCAGTCCATGGGGTTACAAAGAGTAGGGCATGATTTATTGACTGAACAACAACAATGCAAGTTACATTTGAAAGTAACATGGAAGTTACTTTCAAGTTTCCAAGTTAACATGGGAGTTATATTTGAAAATCCTCAGTTATTCAAACACACACAGACTGGGCTATATGCATTTGCATGGACTTTGGAGAGAGTAAGTAAAGTTTCAGAGTCATTTGAGTTCACTTTTTGTGTCAGTCACATCTCTAGTCCCTGGGGTATTGCATGTTTCATGTTCCTGATTTAAATAATAGATTTGAAATAAACAGTGATGGTAAAATGATCACAATGGCAAACAAACAAACAAAAACCCTCCACAAAAGCCAAACAAAACAATAACAAAGAACTTGTTACCTCATTTAGTCTTTAAAATGGAAATTTCTTCTTTTTAACTTGTTTTCTGCTTTGAATCTAAAGGAAGAATTAAGAAAATGATAATTATTGTTGACTATTACATGACTTTTACTGAAATTAATTGTGTCATATGGAGGAGAGGAGAGAAAAAGAAGGACACACTGCAGATTTCAACTAAAGTAGGAATGCCTCTGCAAGCCTGAGCCTTCTTCCTAATTTGCAGAATGGGAATAGTATTATTAATTTACTCACAGGTGAGTGTGAAAATCCAATGAGGTAACACACACAAGGATCTCATGGACCAAGATGGTGGCAGTGGCGATAGTGAGAACTGGCTTTATTCTGGATATATTTCAAAGGTAGGGATATAGAAGTTGAAGATGTTGTAGTCCTCCTGTTATTCTTCTTTAACATGTATTCAAATTCTTTAAAATATTAGTCATACCTGAGGATTTGAGTAATCAGCGGGTCCAGTTGGTGGTCTCAAAGTCTAAGTAAAGCATATAACTGGTCTGTTTATGGTGGAACAACAATCAACAGTGAATTAACTTTTTTTTTCAAGTGGAAAAATGGCATCATGTGTCTTAATGTCTTGGGAATCCCATTTTCCTCCTACTTACATATTATTAACCCTTTAAATTGGATAAGAATGATCTTCACTTTTCTCTTTACAAAGGTCTTCTTCCTTTCATATTTTTGTGCCAAGTCTTGTCTAATCCAGGCCATTAATGAGTCTTTGACTTCTGTTAATTTTTGGCTTATCTGTTTAGAGGGAAGGGATCCATTTTTCCAAACTTATTATCTCTAAATCTTCTTATTCACATAGACTGCTCACCTACCAGCTCATAAACTCAACAATTCCTCAATCTTCATTTTAATTACATTAAATTAATTTCACCAAAAAATCTACTTAGCATGAAGCCAGGCATTGTATTTTAAAGATAAGTAAGATACGATTCCTTCTCACTAGTAACTTATGATCTCCAGGACAGGTTTAAACTGATCAAAAGCTCTACATTACAATATCGTAATAATGAAGGGCATCTGAGAGGTAAGTTTCACCAGTGGAGAATGAAGAAAGGAGCCTTCCTAGAAAATGGGAGCAAGAAAAAGACTCAGATCTGTAATGGTATATTTTGTCCAAGGGGCTGGGGAGGAAAGCAGTCCACTGCATTTACTGTGCCATACCATATGTATAGATGGATAGAGATGAGGTTGAAGAAATGATTATGAAGGACCCTAATATTAAATCATTATCTAATTCTGCCAAATTGACTTACTGAGTTTGCACAGAAGCTAGAATTGCTTATTAGAATGGAGAATCTTGTGATCATCCAATAGCATCTGGGACCTGAGCCTGTTCTTCAATTTTTCTAGGCAGTGAATAACGCCAGGGCCTCAGAAACATACCAGGTATGCATATTTGTGCAAGAAAAGTCCATTTTGTTTTATCCACATTAAAATTTTTCCTTTTGAAATAATTATAGATTCATACAAAGTTGAAAAAAGAGTTACAAAAGGTTCCATGTACCCTTTGCCCACCTTCTCTTTCCCTAATGATAGCATTTTGTAGAGCTTATAGATAGTATAAAGTCCAGCCAGTAAATTAACATCAGTACCTTACAAGAATACAGACCATTTTAGTTTTCACCATCTTTTTAACCTACATTTCCATGTATGTGTGTGCTTGTGTATTTCTATATAATTGTATCTTCTGCGTAGTTTGCTATAAGTAGTGCTATAATCAAGATACAGAACTGTTCCATCACCAGAAAAAAGCTCCTTCATACTAGCTCTTTGAATTCACACCCACACACTACCCTACTCCTGTCACTGTCACCTGGCAACCACTAAATTGTCCTTCATTTATATAGCTTTTTAGTAGACACAGATGTAGAGAACAGACATGTGGACATGGGCAGGGGGATGTGGGGGAAGAATTGGGAAAGTAGGATTGACGTATATACACTATGTAAAATAGATAGCTAGTGGGAACATGCTGTATAGCACAGGGAGCTCATTCTGTATTCTGTGATGACCTAGAGGGGTGGGATGGGGGTGGGGGTGGGAGGGAGACTCAAGAGGGAGGGGATATATGTATACAGATAGCTGATTCACATCATTGTACAGCAGAAACTAACACATTGTAAGGAAATTATGCTGTAATTCTTTAAAAAATAGAATGCTATGTAAATGAAATCATACATGTGTAACTTTTGAGACATTGTTCACTAAGCCTAATGCTCTTG
>NW_011481000.1:13502-13876 GCF_000754665.1 Bison bison bison
TTGAATTTTACCAAATACTTTTCTGTATTGATTGACATGATCATGTGATTTTCTTCTTTCCTTTGTGAATATGGTAGATTATATTTATTAAATTTTAGATAGTGAACCAATCTTGCATTCCTGAAATAAACCTCATTTATTTGTGGTATATAATTAATTTTATATATTGGTTGGTTCAGTTTGTTAGTATGTTGTTGGTGATTTTTGCCTATATATAGTTATGTGAGAAATTTTGTTTCTAAATTCACAAGTTTTTTTCTGTAGTTCCCTATGTCTATTTTTAAAATATCAAGAAACTCAGAAATATGTTTCCACAGCCACATCTAAAAAAATTACCTTCTGTTTTGACAAAGTATATTCTAAAAAGCTTAATA
>NW_011481000.1:13976-14731 GCF_000754665.1 Bison bison bison
CATGGAATTCTCCAGGCCAGAATACTGGAGTGGTTAGCTGTTCCCTTCTCCAAGGGGTCTTCCCAACCCGGGCATCGAACCCAGGTCTCCTGCATTGCAGGCAGATTCTTTACCAGCTGAGTCACCATGGAAGCCTACATGTATAACTTTTGAGACATTGTTCACTAAGCCTGATGCTCTTGAAGTCCAATCAAGTTGTTGCATGTATCATTAGTTCATTCCTTTTTATTACTGAGCAGTATTCCATTGTATGGAGATATTAGAATTTTTTAAACCATTCACTTATTGAAGGGCATTTGGGTTGCTTCTAGTATTTTTGCTATTATGAACAAGTCACTATGGATATTCGTGTACAGGTTTTTCTGTAAATATGCATTTTCATTTCTCTAAGATCATGTCCAACAGCAATTGTTGGAGCCTCTAAGGACATGTTTAGTTTAATAAAAATTATCAAACTATTACCTAGAGTGGTTGCATCATTTGATGTTCCCACCAGCAATGTATGAGAGATCCAATTCCTTCACATACTTTGCAGCATTTGACATTTACCTTTCTTGCCCTATTGCAATGATTATGTATTTCTGTACTATATTGAATACAAGCAATGAGACTGGACATCCTTTTCTTGTTTCCAATCTTGGGGGAAAACATTACTTTTCACTTTTAAGTGCAATATTAGGTATAGATTTTTTTTTTTTTTTTGGTAGATTTGCCTTATCAACCCAAGGAAGTTTCCCTCGATTCCTAATTTACTG
>NW_011481000.1:14831-15705 GCF_000754665.1 Bison bison bison
CCTTCTCCAGGAGATCTTCCCAACCCAGGGATAGAACCCACATCTCTTAGGTCTCCTGTATTGGCAGGCAGGTTCTTTACTGCTAGTGCCACATGGAAGCCCTAAAGTTGCATGGTTACCTAAAATTTTTAATGCACTTAAAATATAATCAAGCAATAAAATATGATTACACATGATAAAGCTATTTTCTGTCTTCCTTGATTTATCTTGTGTCTTTTAATAGCACTACATCTATCATACAAGGCAGTGCAAAATCCATCAATTTCTTCACATAGATATTGACATAGTCTGGTCCACTTTTGTTGGTATTACAGTCATTAAGATAAAAGCAACTCTCTTATTTTACATTTATTCATACAAAATTTCAGAAGGCTTTCGATATGTCCTTGTGCACAGCCAAAAATTATTCCTTCTGTTCTTTTCTATATTTCTAGGTTTTTATGTTTATCTTATTTATTTATATACATTATCTATAACACTTTTTTCCTGTGTTCTTTTAAGGGTCTAGTAGTAGCCTCTGAGATTGTTTTGTGACTGTGCTCAGTAAAATACAACCATAGCATCTCAAGACTGTAAAATAAGAGATTAGCTTATTCAACTCAAATAAAATTTCAGATTTAAATTTTGGTTAATTGATTTGCTAAAGGTTATATACAGAGTCAGCATCAGAATCCTAGCTAAATACCAACTCTCCCATCTATCAGAACAGTATAAGACTTATGCTGCTGCTGCTAAGTTGCTTCAGTCGTGTCCGACTCTGTGTGACCCCATAGATGGAAGCCCACCAGGCTCCCCTGTCCCTGGGATTCTCCAGGCAAGAACACTGAAGTGGGTTGCCATTTCCTTCTCCAATGTATGAAAGTGAAAAGTGAAA
>NW_011481000.1:15805-20430 GCF_000754665.1 Bison bison bison
GCCATTGCCTTCATAGCCCACACTTTAAGCAATGGCAGACTATAAATGTATAGGTCAATCTGAAATTTTGGTACAGATAGAGTGGATTTGGCTTAGTTTAATTTTAAGGAGTGTGAAACCCACATAGAGGGAAGATTTTACAAAAATCAGATTAGGGGAGGTCAGTAGTAGAGTCCCACACTTCATATGAAAAAAAGCTTCTGGTGATTCTGATGCTGGTTACCTGAAGACTCACCTATGTGTGGCGACTTGTCCTTCTGGTACTCCTCATCCTTGTCAAGTGAAGGCAGTGGAACACTGCCCTCTACCTGCTGCTGTAACAACTCCTAAAGCACATGGATCCCTATGTGCCTGCTGCTACTGTTAATTTATCAACTATGTGAAAGTGAGACCCTGGGTTTGATCTCTAGATCGGGAAAATCCCCTGGAGAAGGGAATGGCTACCCACTTCAGTATTCTTGCCTGGAGAACTCTATGGACAGAGGAGCCTGGTGGGCTAAAGTCCAACTTCTAAAGCAGGTTGATCCCTATATGCCTGCTGCTACTGTTAATCTGTCAACTAGAACCCCTCTTAAATTAGAAAGGAGAAGAAACAGGGAAAGGGAGGTCTTCTTTCAGCTGCCCAAAGCTGCTGAACCCTAGATAGGGCAAGTTCAGTGGCTTGTATAAACAGTAAAAATGGCAACCTTAGTATGAAGAAGCTAATTGAATTGATAAAACTAAATCCCTAGGAGCTTCTCTGAAAAATATAGATATAAGAGAAAAAGGTTCACTGGCAGACTGAGGTCAGAATAGCAAAATATCTTAAAAATATAAAACTGTTGTGAAAATGACTTTATCTTTGTAGCAAAATTGTCAGTTTCAGAACTGTTTCTTTTTCATCTTTGTATCCTTTACAGCATTTTGTACACAGCAGACAGTCAATAGTACTTGTTGAAAAGGTATCCCATAATGAATTCACCTATTTGACTCTCAAAGGTCACTCTATATATACTGTAATAAAGTGAATGTGATTCTATTATTTTCTATCAACTTCACCACTTATTATTTTGAAAATCTTTTAGGAGTGTGTATGTAGAATGTGGTAGTTAATAGAATGGGCTTTGGAATATCAGCTCCATACCTTTTCAATTGTGTGAACTTGGGAAAGTTACTTCATCATTCTTTTTTTCAGTTTCCCAATCTTTAGACTAGAGATAACAATATTAATTCCTTCAAAGGGCTGTTGGAAGGATAAATGACATAAGGCATATAAAGCACTTACCACATGGCTGGCACAGAGAGTATGTGCTGATTAAATGTTTACAAGATAAATGATCTAAAATCAATAATTGAGTCATTTACCTAACAGATGTTATGTACCAAGCACTGTGCTTATTGGGAGTTAGGACAGAGTTTCTGTAACTTTCTCAGTTCACAGAACCTTCAGTGTCAGTGAATTTTTCACAGAAACTCTGTGCCAAAAGAAATACCTAAGAGTTCCACTTATTAAGTAGTTTGTACTTGTGCTTAGTCACTCATGTCTGACTCTGCAACCCCATGGACTGTAGCCTGCCAGGCGCCTCTGTCCATGGGATTTTCCAGGCAAGAATACTGGAGTGGGTTAACATTTCCTTCTCCAGGGGATCTTCTCCAGGTCTCCCACATTGCAGGCAGATTCTTGACTGACTGAGCTACCAGGGAAAACCAAGATCCAAGCAATTTAACAGCAGTTTATGCTGTGTCAATCTTAAAGGAAATCAATCCTGAATATTCATTGGAAAGACTGATGTTCATGAAGCTGAAACTCCAATACTTTGGCCATATGATGAGAAGAGCTGACACATTAGAAAAGACCCTGATGCTGGGAAAGACTGAAGGCAGGAGGAGAAGGGGATGACAGAGGATGAGATGGTTAGATGGCATTACCGACCCAATGGACATGAATTTGAGCAAGCTCCCAGAGATGATGAAGGACAGGGAAGCCTGGTGTGCTGCAGTCCATGGGGTTGCAAAGAGTCGCAGATGACTGAGTGACTGAACAACAACAACAACAACAATTGTTGTTCTTAATAATTTACATTAACCCATGATACCCAGTTGTTGAAGTACTTTGAGGCACCTTGGTAAACGGTTTGGAAATCACGGAGTTAAGGATACAAAAATAAATAAAGTATGGCTCCTTCTCTAAAGGCATTTTCAAATTTAGTATTGTAAACACTTATAAACAACTTAATAAAATATTACAAATGCTTTACTGAAGTATTTCCAAGATCTGTAGGGGACATAAAGGAAGTTGGGGTATGTAAGACATCATAGAGGAAGGATTATTTGACTAATGATTCAAGATTGAGTAGAAGATAACCAGACAGAAGAAAAAGAACGGCAGAGAGAAGAAAAAGAAAGGCAGTGTCAGTAAAGAGCCTGATGTACAAACGTTTGTAAAAATTCAGAAGATGGTAACTTTGTCTGTTGGTAAGGATTATAAAAAGAGAAAATTAAGAATAAACATAAAATTGTGGCAGCCATGGAGGTGCATGAAGAGGTTGATTTGCAAGGGAGAACCTTCTAGAAGGAGTGCTATGAGCTGACAGCCCCCAGCTGCTGCACCTTTGGGATCTGCTGCAGCATTCTTACGGAGGCCACATCCTCCCCAGGCTGTTCCCACCAAGGACTGATCACAGTGGGGTACCAAAGCTGGACAATTCTGCTGGACACTGAACCTCTCTGATAGGCAGTCTTTGTTCCAGGGCTTCCCATGTGCCCCTTCAAGACTGCTGCAGTCTGAGATTCCCCCTACCCAACCTTCCTTCCTCCTTTCTCTTCTTAAACAGTCATCAGATCTACCCTGAAGTCTGAAGACTCTCCTGGCCTCTCCTCTTTCCTGCTCCCTACTCATTTATAATCACAGGCATTTTCCCTGTAATAAATGTCTTGTGCTTATAACTCAGTCTTGGTGCTTGTTTTCTGAAGGATCTGTGCTTATAACTCAGTCTTGGTACTTGTTTTCTGGAGGATCTGAGTGAAAGTGAAGTCACTCAGTCGTGTACGACTCTTTGCAACCCCATGGACTGTAGCCTATCAGGCTCTTCCGTCCATGGGATTTTCCAGGCAAGAGTGCTGGAATGGATTGCCATTTCCTTCTCCAGGGGATCTTCTGGACCCAGGAATTGAACCTGGGTCTCCTGCATTGCAAGCGGACTCCTGCATTGCAGGCAGATTCTTTACCAACTGAGCCACCAGAGAAGCCCAGGATGTTGACAAGAGGGAGTCAATTTTAGAAGTTCTTTCAGTTTAGTCTTTGCTGTACAATGAAGCCATACTGAGAGCCATAGTGGTAAGTGAGAAATGGGTTTAAGAGACTTCTCTGGCACATGTGTTGGGAAATTGGGAAGTTTTTCTTTTAGATAATCCAGGGCAAGGATTTTTTTCATATTTATTTCTGTTTATTTATTTGGCCATGTTTATTTATTGGTCATTTATTTGGTCTTAGTTGTGGCACAAGGGATCGTCAATATTCATTGCAGCATGCGGGATCTTTAGTTTTGGCATATGAGATCTAGTTCCCTGACCAGGGATTGAACCCAGGACCCCTGCATTGGGAGCACAGAGTCTTAACTACTGGACCAACAGGGGAGTCCCAGGGCAAGGATTTTGATAGAAGTTGTTTAAAGCTTTCCCTGCCAGAAGCAGGGAGTTACTTTGCTGAGTTACTTTGCTTCTCTAGGAAGCCTCAACTACTTCATGAGGTAGGTATTTAATCAGGAAAGCAGGTCTAGGAAATAAGCTGGATGGGCAAAGTATGTGAGATAGGGAGGGTTAGAGATAAGTCAAAAAGACATATGAGAAGCATCCTCCATGTGAGGCTACTGAGTTTAAAACTTACTCAGGAAATGAGGTGCCTTCAAAAGTTTAGAGGCAAAGTAGTGATATTTTCTTACCTGGAAGGGTCTAATATCTCTGGTGGCTCAGACAGTAAAGAATCTGCCCGCAATGTGGGAGACCTGGCTTCGATCCCTAGGTTGGGAAGATCCCTTGGAGAAGGAAATGGCAACCCACTACAGTATTCTTGCCTGGAGAATCCCATGGACAGAGGAGCCTGGCGGGCTACAGTCCACGAAGCCACAAAGAGTTGGACACAACTGAGCAAGTAACACACACAGATGGGTCTAATGATATCCAGGGAGTTAAGTGTAGTCAGGTCATGGATTAGAAGGAAAGCCTGATTGGAGTAGTGGAAATCCAGTGTGGGTTGGGACATATTGGCTTTGAGGCCCAAGCGAAGTGCTTTTCATTTCTAGCAGGCAGAACTGTTTGTTTCATTCCTTGAGCATGAAGAAGGAGGCTCTTTGACTTTATTGTATTGGCAAGGTGCCTGAAGAATAATGCTATGCTCTTCTCTCCTTGCTTGCTTGTCACAATGGATAGCAGCATGATTGATGCAAAGATGCAGACAGTCACTGCTAGAGGATGTCAACTTTCTTTAATGGCAAAGGTCATAGAAATTTATGAAGATGGTTACATGAAGCAGGAAATAGCTCAGCATGGCCTCAGATAGAGGTCCAACATCCTAGGATCTCCATCTTGCCTGTCATTCTAGAGATGGCCTCTAGGTCAGACAGCTCTCCAGATGTGGTCCACATGTG
>NW_011481000.1:20530-20801 GCF_000754665.1 Bison bison bison
ATTCCCTGAAAACAGCAATGTGTGCATCATTTACTGCTATATTCCTAGCTCTTAGAACAGTACCAGCCATGTAGTCCATGCCACATAAATATTTGTTGAACAAATTAATGAAAATAGCTCCAGTATAAATCTGAAGAATTTCTTCAAGTCTAGGTACAATGTGTGCCGTTTCCTTAGGACCACCCCTCCAGATTTAGGACCTCCCTCCCCCTAGGCTGTATTCCTGATTGAGTTCCTTCCCTGTACTGTCTGACTGCTGCTGCTGCTGCTG
>NW_011481000.1:20901-22282 GCF_000754665.1 Bison bison bison
GTCCACATGTGTACGGACTGTAGCTGAACCCTTAGAGATGCTGCGGAATCCCATTATTTTTTTCCAAGTCAATTCATTCTCCCGTTCTTTTAGATAGTTATTATTAATCTCATGCCTTTTTCTCTTTTTACAACCACCCATATCTCCTTCCTTTTCTCATACTCAATGGATGGTGTTTCTTATTTCACTGAGAAATATAAATAGTCAAAATGGAAGGTTCATATCTTTCTACTGAAGTCATCTTCAGTCTGCTGTATCTGTACCATTGCTCTGAGCTTTCCCCTGTGTGACAACAAATGAGCTCTTTATCCACTTATCCAAGGCTAAATCCTCCCTGTACACGTGGTCCTATTCTTGACTTCTGACTCAAGGACATTGTTCAAGGATTTGTCCTCCTCTTTCTCTTCTCTCTTTAATTTTTCCCTCAGCACTGAATCTGTCCTCTCACCATGCAGACAGACAATAATATTTCATCCCTTCCTCTCACATTTCCTTCTGACTACTGTACCATTTTTCCTTTGCCATTTTAACAACCATTGTTTCTCATTTGTGTTTTCTCTTATTTTCTCTTGAGCCCACTCTAATCAGGCTTTCATTCCCACCAGTCTACCCAGACTTCCTTACAAGGCCACCAGTGACCTTCAAGTTGCCAAATCCAGTGATTATTTCTCGGTTTTCACCGATTGGATCTGTCTTCTGCATATAACTCAGTTGATCACTCTCCTTTTTAGACTATGTTCTTCATTTTGTTTCTGGGTCATCATTCTCTTGGGTCTCCTTCTCTGGTGGTGTTAAATAAAATAACATCCCCTACTGTAATTGTTTATTCCTTTAAACTCCCCTAGTGGCTCAGAGGGTAAAGAATCTGTCTGCAATGCAGGAGACCCGGGTTCGATCCCTGGGTTGGGAAGATACCCTGGAGAAGGAAATGGCAATGCACTCCAGTATTCTTGCCTAGAGAATTCCATGGATAGAGGAGCCTGGTGGGCTACAGTCCATAGAGTCCCAGAGAGTCAGACATAACTGAGTGACTAACACTTCAAACTACTTCATATCATGAAGTACACCATGGCATATTACATACATATTTGTTTATTTGTTATCTGTCTTTTCTGATTCTAAAATGTCTGAAAGGCTTCCCTGGTAGCTCAGTGGTAAAGAATCTGCCTGCCAATGCAGGAGACATGGGTTTGATCCTGATTCAGGAAGATCCCACATGCTGTGGAGCAACTAAACCCATGTGCCACGACTATTGAACCTGTGCTCTGGAGCCCGGGAGCCACAACCACCGAGCTCACATGCTGCAACTACTGAAGCCCATGCACCTAGAGCCTGTGCTGCACAACAAAAGAAGCCATCACAATGAGAAACCTCCGCAATA
>NW_011481000.1:22757-26751 GCF_000754665.1 Bison bison bison
GAAAGTGAAGTCGCTCAGTCATGTCCGACTCTTAGCGACCCCATGGACTGCAGCCCACCAGGCTCCTCTGCCCATGGGATTTTCCAGGCAAGAGTACTGGAGTGGGGCACCATTGCCTTCTCCTACTGTCTGAAAGAGAAGCAAATGTCATCTCTACATGCTTAGGAGTCAAATAGCCAGAAATTTTGGATTTAAAATGTTTGTAAAATTCTTGCTTTATGTAAAAATGAGTTTTGAAAGTCAACTTTGAAGATAAAAAATCCCCTAGAGTCAAAAATACCCTTGGAAGATCCTTAAATCAACTAGAAGGTATGATACAGCTGCTTTTTTACCTTTATAGGTAATTGTTATGAACACAAGAGTTTGCAAGCTACTGGAGTATATTAAAGAAAAGAACAGAATGAAAATGTTCAGATTCTGACATTCAAGTTAAATTTTCTTTAAAATAAATATCACTCACTGCAAATAAGAGATCAATGGAGATTTCTGATGTTTCCACATTTCCTGAAGATTTTACTCCATTATATGATAATATCAAGCCTCCACCACCTTAATACAGAATATTAGATTTGTGTATTGTTGTGGGGACTACACAAGATACATTTAGATGAGTACCTGCCACAAGGCCTGGCACATGGTAGGTGCTGGGAAAATTTTTGGCTAGATGTGAATCTAAGTCTTCTGTGATCAGAGCTGCAGAGAAATGTAGAGAAGAAGCAAAGTTTTTTTGTTGTTGTTGTTTTTTTTTTGTGCGTGAGTGTGCTCAGCCATGCCCAACTCTTTGTGACCCCATGGATTGTAGCCCATCAGGCTCCTCTGTCCATGGAATTTTCCAGGTAAGGATACTGGAGTGGGTTGCCATGTCCTCCTTCAGGGGATCTTCCTGACCCAAGGACTGAACCTGCATCTCCTGCATTGGAGGTGGATTCTTTATCACTGAGCCACCAGGGAAGCCCCAAAAATAGGTTTATGAGAAATCAGATACAAGCATGGAGGCTTCATGGCTCAATCCACAATTAAGCTTGTAATAATAATGCAAAACAGAATGTTGATCTCTCCCAAGAATAAGAGGAAAGGAAATATACTAACTAGGGGTTGTGTTTGAAAACTGAGGTAGAGGGGGCATATCTAAGCACTGAACACTCATCTTCAATATAGGAAAGCAATAGATAATATCGAAAACAGAAAAAAAAATAGCAGTAGGGGTGTTATATGCTGCTGCTGCTAAGTTGCTTCAATCATGTCCAGTTCTTTGCCACTCTATGGACCATAGCCTACCAGGCTCCTCTATCCATGGGATTTTTCAGGCAAGAATCCTGGAGTGGATAGCCATGCCCTCTTCCAGGGGATCTTCCCGACCTAGGGATCAAACCTGTATCTCTTACATCTCCTGCATTAGCAGGCAGGTTCCTTACTACTAGCAAAATGCGGGATGCCCAGGGGTGTTATACACCAAAATCAAAAGTGCCAGAGTAGTTGGAAATGGCTGTCTCCTAAGGGTGGTAATCAGCTTGTGAGGGAGAGGAAAAGACCTGCTCTTTTAAAATAATCCTTATAAAAATGTGTGTCTTTTAAAACACTGTATGTGTACAATTGGATACAAATGTTTAAGATAATTTTATGTACACCCAAATGATTTTAAATGCCCACTTATGGCACTTCCTGTGAACAGGTTGTAGAAATTAGATGACCTTTTTTATCACATTTTTTTGTAATTAATGAAGTAATCTTTGCATGTACCAAGGGTATGATACATTACTTACCCACTGGAGTGTACTGTGCTTGCTATAAAAGTCTTTATGAAAACGAGGGCAGAAAATTAGGTCTTTAAATTACAAAGACTTCAGATGATTATGGTTAGAAAATAAGCCCAGTTATGGGGATGGTAGCAGGGAGGGCTGTTTTTTATTCATAATCAACTGGAGACTGACAGTGTTGTCAGTGTGCGGTGGATGACTGTGTTTGATTAACTTCACAGATATAATGGCAGAATTTCTTTTTTCCCAAATAAATGACTCAGATAAAACAGATCAACACATATCAGGGAATTTCTCTTTGAGCATTGTGTACTCAATTATACTCAGCAGAGTTTGGCTCATGTTTTACCGGAATTTTGATATCATTTATTGCTTATACTGAATTGTGTTCAGTTCAGTTCAGTCACTCAATCATGTCCGACTCTTTGCGACCCCATGGACCGCAGCACGCCAGGCCTCCCTGTCCATCACCAACACCCGGAGTTTACTCAAACTCATGTCCATTGAGTCGGTGATGTCATCCAACCATCTCATCCTCTGTCATCCCCTTCTCCTCCTACCTTCAATTTTCCAAGCATCATGGTCTTTTCCAGTGAGTCAGTTCTTCACATCAGGTGGCCAAAGTATTGGGGCTGCAGCTTCAGCTTCAGCATCAGTCCTTCCAATGAATATTCAGGATGGATTTCCTTTAGGATGGACTAGTCGGATCTCCTTGCAGTCCAAGGGACTCTCAAGAGTCTTCTCCAACACCACAGCTCAAAAGCATCAATTCTTCAGTGTTCAGCTTTCTTTATAGTCAAACTCTCACATCCATACATGACTCCTGGAAAAACCTTAGTTTTGACTAGATGGACCTTTAGTGGCAAAGTAATGTCTTTGCTTTTTAATATGCTGCCTAGATTGGTCATAACTTTCCTTCCAAGGAGCAAGCATCTTTTAATTTCATGGCTGCAGTCACCATCTGCAGTGATTTTGGAGCCCCCCAAAATAGTCTCTCACTGTTTCCATTGTTTCCCCATCTGTTTGTCATGAAGTGATGAGACTGGATGCCATGATCTTAGTTTTCTGAATGTTGAGCTTTAAACCAAGTTTTTCACTCTCCTCTTTCACTTTCATCAATAGGCTCTTTAGTTCACTGAATTGTGAGCATTTGCAATATGAAATAAAAGCTTTTAATATTCAAGTTTACAAAGTCGATTTTCCAAATCTTAGAAAAACTTATTTATCACATGCCATTCTTTAGCATAAGCTATATTCTTCTCTTCTCTGAGTTAATTTTAATGTGTTTAAAACATTATCTGATTTTGATTATTAATATTTTATATATGAGAAAAATGCTTTTCCTTGACAAATTATAAATGTTGGCGACTTTAGTAACTTGAATGAAGCTTCTTTGAGTCATTGAGGAAATTATGTTTAAGACACCTAGTTTTCCCCCACATTGCTATTAACTTGAACAGTATGAAAAGGCAATATGATAGGATACTGAAAGAGAAACTCCCCAGGTCAGTAGGTGCCCAATATGCTACTGGAGTTCAGTGGAGAAATAACTCCAGAAAGAACGAAGGGATGGAGCCAAAGCAAAAACAATACCCAGCTGTGGATGTGACTGATGATAGAAGCAAGGTCCGATGCAGTAAAGAGCAATATTGCATAGGAACCTGGATTGTCAGGTCCATGAATCAAGGAAAATTGGAAGTGGTCAAACAAGAGATGGCAAGAGTGAATGTCAACATTCTAGGAATCAGTGAACTGAAATGAACTGGAATGGGTGAATTTAACTCAGATGACCATTATATCTACTACTGCAGGCAGGAATCCCTCAGAAGAAATGGAGTGGCCATCATGGTCAACAAAAGAGTCCGAAATGCAGTACTTGGATGCAATCTCAAAAACGACAGAATGATCTCTGTTCGTTTCCAAGGCAAACCATTGAATATCACAGTAATCCAAGTCTATGCCCCAACCAGTAATGCTGAAGAAGCTGAAGTTGAATGGTTCTATGGAGACCTACATGACCTTTTAGAACTAACACCCAAAAGAGATGTCCTTTTCATTATAGGGGACTGGAGTGCAAAAGTAGGAAGTCAAGAAACACCTGGAGTAACAGGCAAATTTGGCCTTGGAATGCAGAATGAAGCAGGGCAAAGACTAATAGAGTTTTGCCAAGAAAATGCACTGGTCATAACAAACACCCTCTTCCAACAACACAGGAGAAGACTCTACACATGGGCATA
>NW_011481000.1:27983-28195 GCF_000754665.1 Bison bison bison
ATGTGAACCGTGAACTTCCTGATGTTCAAGTTGGTTTTAGAAAAGGCAGAGGAACCAGAGATCAAATTGTCAACACCCGCTGGATCATGGAAAAAGCAAGAGAGTTCCATAAAAACATCTATTTCTGCTTTATTGACCATGCTGAAGCCTTTGACTGTGTGGATCACAATAAACTGTGGAAAATTCTGAAAGAGATGGGAATACCAGACCAC
>NW_011481000.1:29234-30177 GCF_000754665.1 Bison bison bison
GGTTGTCCAAGAGCACCAGCTTTGAGTGCCCTGTTTCATGTATCGAACTTGCACTGGTCATCTATTTTACATGTGGTAATGTACATGTTTCAACACTATTCTCTGAAATCATCCCACCCTTGCCTTCTCCCAGAGTCCAAAAGTCTGTTCTTTATATCGGTGTCTCTTTTGCTGTCTTGCATACAGGGTTGTCGTTACCATTTTTCTAAATTCCATAAATACGTGTTAATATACTGTATTGGTGTTTTCCTTTCTGACTTACTTCACTCTGTATAATAGTCTCCAGTTTCATCCACCTCATTAGAACTGATTCAAATGTTTTCTTTTTAATAACTGAGTAATATTCCATTGTATATATGTACCACAGCTTTCTTATCCATTTGTCTGCCAATGGGCATCTAGGTTGTTCCATATCTTGGCTATTGTAAACAGTGATGTAATGAACATTGGGGTACACATGTTTCTTTCAATTCTAGTTTCCTCAGTGTGTATGCCCAGCAGTGGGATTGCTGGGTCATATGGCAGTTCTATTTCCAGTTTTTTAAGGGATCTCCACACTGTTCTCCGTAGTGGCTGTATTAGTTTGCATTCCCACCAACAATGTAAGAGGGTTCTCTTTTCTCCACACCCTCTCCAGCATTTATTGTTTGTAGACTTTTTGAAAGCAGCCATTCTGACCAGTGTGAAATGGTACCTCATTGTGGTTTTGATTTGCACTTCTCTGATAATGAGTGATGTTGAGCATCTTTTCATGTGTTAACCATCTGTATGTCTTCTTTGGAGAAATGTCTGTTTAGTTCCTTGCCCCATTTTTTGATTGGGTTGTTTATTTATTTATTTATTTTTTTTTTGGTATTGAGCTACATGAGCTGCCTGTATATTTTTGAGATTAATTCTTTGTCAGTTGCTTCCTTTGCTCTTATTTTCTCCCATTCTGAAGGCT
>NW_011481000.1:30277-31291 GCF_000754665.1 Bison bison bison
ATCTTTAATCCATTTTGAGTTTATTTTTGTGTATGGTGTTAGAAAGTGGTCTAGTTTCATTCTTTTACAGGTGGTTGACCAGTTTTCCTCACACCACTTGTTAAAGAGATTGTCTTTTCTCCATTGTATATTTTTGCCTCCTTTGTCAAAGATAAGGTGTCCATAGGTGCATGGATTTATCTCTGGGCTTTCTATTTTGTTCCATTGATCTATATTTCTGTCTTCATGCCAGTACTGTACTGTTTTGATGATTGTAGCTTTGAAGTATAGTCTGAAGTCAGCAAGGTTGATTACTCCAGTTCCATTATTTTTTCTTAAGATTGCTTTGGCTATTCGAGGTTTTTAGTATTTCCATACAAATTGTGAAATTATATGTTCTAGTTCTGTGAAAAATACTGTTGGTAGTGGAAGGTCGTTATTGAGCCATGAAAGACACTGAGATTCTTGGCCTCTGGAGGGCAGGAATTCAATCCAGGGCCAGTGACGAGGCTTGATCGCTCAAAGCTTTTGTGTAATAAAGCTTAATTAAAGTATAAAAGAGATAGAGAAAACTTCTGACATAGACATCAGAAGGGGGCAGAAAGAGTGCCCACCTGCTAGTCTTTAGCTGGATGTTTTATGTCTGTTCAGTTCAGTTCAGTTCAGTCACTCAGTCGTGTCCGACTCTTTGCGACCCCATGAATCGCAGCACGCCAGGCCTCCCTGTCCATCACCAACTCCCAGAGTTCACTCAAACTCACATCCATCGAGTCAGTGATGCCATCCAGCCATCTCACCCTCTGTTGTCCCCTTCTCCTCCTGCCCCCAATCCCTCCCAGCATCAGAGTCTTTTCCAATGAGTCAACTCTTTGCATGAGGTGTCCAAAGTACTGGAGTTTCAGCTGTAGCATCATTCCTACAAAGAAATTTCAGGGCTGATCTCCTTCAGAATGGACTGGTTGGATCTCCTTGCAGTCCAAGGGACTCTCAAGAGTCTTCTCCAACACCACAGTTCAAAGGCATCAATTCTTCCTG
>NW_011481000.1:31391-32113 GCF_000754665.1 Bison bison bison
CTATCTAGGTTGGTCATGACTTTCCTTCCAAGGAGTAAGCATCTTTTAATTTCATGGCTGCAGTCACCATCTGCAGTGATTTTGGAGCCCAAAAAAATAAAGTCTGACACTGTTTCCCCTGTTTCCCCATCTATTTCCCATGAAGTGATGGGACCAGATTCCATGATCTTCGTTTTCTGAATGTAGAGCTTTAAGCCAACTTTTTCACTCTTCACTTCACTTTCATCAAGAGGCTTTTTAGTTCCTCTTCACTTTCTGCCATAAGGGTTGTGTCATCTAGAAAACTATTAATCAGATAAGAGAGACACCCCAAGGCTAACAGAGTTTCACCAGGCTCCTCTTCCGCAATATGCATTTTTGAGATAGGATGGCACGAGGTGTGTCATCCCCCAGCCATAAAACAATTGATATGAATATTGGTTTTTTGAGCTATTATCAGCCCAAGGTTTGAGAAAAGAAAAAAAGTTATTCTTAGGTGGAACCACCTTGAAGAAAGGCAAATTCCAAAGCAAATACATAGCTTCATTAACAAATCTTAAGAAAAACATTTCCATAAGAAATGCCAGTCCAGGTTCGGTGCAAGATACTGGATGCTTGGGGCTGGTGCACTGGGAAGACCCAGAGGAGGGGTATGGGGAGGGAGGAGGGAGGAGGGTTCAGGATGGGGAACACAGGTATACCTGTGGCGGATTCATTTCGATATTTGGCAAAACAAATACAAT
>NW_011481000.1:34416-34974 GCF_000754665.1 Bison bison bison
CCCATACTATCCCTCTGGGTCATCCCAGTGCACCAGCCCCAAGCATCCAGTATCGTGCATCGAACCTGGACTGGCGACTCATTTCATATATGATATTATATATATTTCAGTTTTCTAAGAGTTCATCCATTTCTTCCAAGTTGTCCGTTTCATTGGCATACAGTTGCTAATAGTAGTCTCTTACATTCCTTTGTATTTCTGTGTTGTCTGTTGTGATTTCATTTTCTAATTTTGTTGATTTTGTTGATTTGATTCTTCTCCCTTTTTTTTTTTCTTGGTGGGTCTGGCTAATGGTTTGTCAATTTTATTTATCTTCTTGAAGAACCAGCTTTTAGTTTTGTTGATTGTTGCTATAGGCTCCTTTGTTTCCTTTTCATTTATTTCTGCCCTAATTTTTATGATTTCTTTCCTTCTACTAACCCTGAGGTTCTTCATATCTTCTTTTTCTAGTTGCTTTAGGTATCAAGTTAGGTTATATATTTGAATTTTCTCTTGTTTCTTGATGTAAGCTGGTATTGCTATGAACTTTCCCGTAGCACTGCTTTTACTGAATCCCAT
>NW_011481000.1:35074-36055 GCF_000754665.1 Bison bison bison
TTCTTTTGGTCTCTATTTGCATGAAATATCTTTTTCCAGCCCTTCACTTTCAGTCTGTATGTGTCCCTTCGTTTGAGGTGGGTCTCTTGTACACAGGATATATAAGGGTCTTGTTTTTATATCCATTCAGCCAGTCTTTGTCTTTTGGTTGGGGCATTCAACCCATTTACATTTAAGGCAATTATTGATAAGAATGATCCTGTTGCCATTTACTTTGTTGTTTTGGGTTTGAGTTTATAAACCTTTTCTGTGTTTCCTCTGTAGAGAAGATCCTTTAGCATTTGTTGAAGAGCTGGTTTGGTTGTGCTGAATTCTCTCAGCTTTTGCTTGTCTGTAAAGCTTTTGATTTCTCCATCATATTTGAATGAGATCCGTTGTGGGTATAATCTGTGTTGTAGCTTTTTCTCTTTCATCACTTTGAATATGTCCTGCCATTCCCTTCTGGCCTGAGAGTTTCTACTGAAAGATCAGCTGTTATCTTTATGGGGATTTCCTTGTGTGTTATTCGTTGCTTTTCCCTTGATGGTTTTAATATTCGCTGTTTGTGTTTGTTCTTCATTAGTTTGATTAATATGTGTTTTGGGGTGTTTCAGCTTGGGTTTATCTTGTTTGGGACTCTCTGGGTTTCTTGGACATGGGTGGCTGTTTTCTTCTCCATCTTAGGGAAGTTTTCAACTGTTATCTCCTCAAGTATTCTCTCATGCCCTTTCTTTTTTTGGTCTTCTTCTTCTGGGACTCCTATGATTTGAATATTGGGGTATTTAACCTTGTCCTAGAGGTCTCTGATGGCACCCCACTCCAGTACTCTTGCCTGGAAAATCCCATCGACGGAGGAGCCTGGTAGGCTGCAGTCCATGGGGTTGCTAAGAGTTGGACACGACCGAGCGACTTCACTTTCACTTTTCACTTTCATGCATTGGAGAAGGAAATGGCAACCCACTCTAGTGTTCTTGCCTGGAGAATCCCAGGGACGGGGGAGCC
>NW_011481000.1:36155-37345 GCF_000754665.1 Bison bison bison
GGTTTCCTCCAGAATGCTTTTGATATCAGTTATTGCATTATTCATTATTGATTGACTCTTCTTTATTTCTTCTAGGTCCTTGTTAAACATTTATTGCATCTTCTCAATCCTTGTCTCTAGGCTGTATATCTGTAACTCCATTTTGTTTCCAAGATTTTGGATCATCTTTACTATCATTATTCTTAATTCTTTTTCTGGTAGACTCCCTATCTCTTCCTCTTTTTTTGGAGGGGGGGAGGTTGGTGGGCATTTATCATGTTTCTTTACCTGCTGAATATTTCTCTGCCTTTTCGTTTTGTTTAGATTTCTGTGTTTGGGGTACCCTTTCTGTAGGCTGGAAGTGTGTCATTGCTCTTTATTGTGGAGCCTGCTCCCCATGGGTGGGGTTGGACTAGTGGCTTGTCAGGGTTTCCTGGTTAGGGGAGCTTGAGTCTGTGTTCTGGTAGGTGGAGCTGGATCTCTTCTCTCTGAAGTGCAATGAAGTGTTCAGTAGTGAGTTTGGGGTGTCTATGGGTTTGGCATGGTTTTGGGCAGCCTGTCTTTTAATGCTTAAGGCTGTGTTCCTGTTTTGCTGGAGAATTAGTGTGGTATGTCTTGCTCTGGAACTTTTTGACTCTTGGGTGGAGCTTGATTTCAGTGTAGGTATGGAGGCTTTTGGATGAACTCTTGTCTATTAATGTTCCCTAGAATCAGGAGTTCTCTGATGCTCTCAAGTTTTGGAGTTAAGCCTCCTGCCTCTGGCTTTCAGTCTTATTCTTACAGTAGCCTCAAGACTTCTCCATCCATACAGCACAGATGATAAAATCTAGGTTAATGGTGAAACAATTTTCCACAATGAGGTACACCCAGAGAGGTTCACAGAGTTACATAGAGAAGAGAAGAGGGAGGATGGAGATAGAGGTGACCAGGGGGAGAAGAGAGGGAGCCAAAAGGGGAGAGAAAAATCTAGCCAGTAATCAGTTCCCTAAGTGTTCACCACAGCCTGGAATACCCAGAAAGATTCACAGATTTAAGTACAGAAGAGAAGGGGGAAGGAGGAGATAGAAGTGACCTGGGGGAGAAAAGGGAGAGTCAAAAGGGGAGAGTGCAATCAAGCCAGTAATCACACCCCTAAGTGAAAATGGGTACTGAAGATTAGATTCTTAAAGGTATAAAATTGATAACAAATACTAAAAAGCAAATATTAAAAA
>NW_011481000.1:40062-41186 GCF_000754665.1 Bison bison bison
TGTATGCAGCTGGCTAGCTCTCCTTTGGTATTTGCTCAATCCTCTGTTCTGTGAGCAGGCCAGGCTATGTGTTAGAGCCTTTCATGGGAAAGTTCTCTTTTTTCTTCTCTCTGGCTATCCCACAGTTTGGGTTGCTATCTTATGTTGGCTCCCTCAGATAGTCCTCAGGGCATTCAGGCCTGGTCCTTACCCTAAGCACTAATGATGCAGCCCATGCCTCCCTGTCCAGCCGGTGGCTGATGGCAGATGTGAGCATCTGGGCTATTACTTTTCTGGCAGTTGCAGTTAGGTGCATATTCTGTGGCATTTTTCTTTTTTCCACCTGGTTATGTTGCCCTCTGAGATTCCAAAAGTCCCCACAGACCCACCCATGAGAGGGTTTCCTACTGTTTGGGAACTTCTCCTTCATGACTCCCTCCCCAGGACGGGTCTCTGTCCCTAACTCTTATCTCTCTTTTTGTCTTTTATATTTTTTCCTACCTCATTTTGAAGAGAATGTGTGCCCTTTCTGGGTGCCTGACATCCTCTGCCAGCATTCAGAAGTTGTTTCGTGGAAGTTGCTCAGCATTTAAATGATACTTTGATGAGTTTGTGGGGAGAAAGTGGTCTCCCAGTTCTATTCCTCTGCCATCTTGGGACTGCCTTGAATCAGATCTTGAAGGAAGCTGTCATTAATGAATTTATGAATCCTAGGGATGATCTGTTCTTAGTTCTTCAGAATGGACTCAGACCTCAAAAGCTGAGATTTCCATCTGAAAAATGAAACATCCCTCATTGGAAGTGGGTCAGGTGTTCGCAGCCAAGTGCAGATGGACATTGGAGGGGAGACCAGTCAGACAGGGAGCATAAGATCATGTGATGGGGGTAGTGGAGCTGGTTCCTCGGGGGCAGAGTGGTAGCAATGGGATGGTTAACCAGTTCAGTCAATTCAGTCACTCAGTCCTGTCCAATTCTTTGCGACCCCATGGACTGCAGCACTCCAGGCTTCCCTATCCTTTACCAACTCCTGGAGCTTGATCAAACTCATATCCATCTAATCAGTGATGCCATCCAGCCATCTCATCCTCTGTCATCCCCTTCTCCTCCTGCCTTCAATCTCTTCCAGCATCAGGGTCTTTTCCAAT
>NW_011481000.1:41286-41502 GCF_000754665.1 Bison bison bison
AGGGGACACTGCAAACAAATATCGCTGGCATGTATGGGGAGTGCTCACAGTGTATGGACCACACTGGGTTTGGTCTGGCTTGCAGTGTTTGTTTTCTGGGTCTACACTGCTCAGGCTCCAGGGTGCTCTGCAGGGGCACTGTCCAAAGCGGGCCCTGTGTTTCATCTGCTTCCCAGGTCTAAGCCACTCAGGTTCAGGTTCTCAGGTACTCTGCAA
>NW_011481000.1:42468-43830 GCF_000754665.1 Bison bison bison
CGGGGGATGGGAAGGAAGTCAACCCCCCATCACATGGCTGCAGTCCTGGGGCAAGGCAACAATTACTAGGACAACTGGAAGAAGCCAGCCTAAGCCTCACCTTTGAGGGAATAGGGGTCTATTCTGCAGTGGGAAGATTCCAGGTTCTTGTGCAGATAGCCTTGAGTTTGAATTCTGGCACCATCACTTGGTTAAAATTGCATAGCACAGGCACATAGTAGGGCCTCAATAAACTACTTGGGGGGAAAAAGTGAAAGTGTTAGTCGCTCAGTCATGTCTGACTCTTTGCAACCCCATGGACTATGGCCTGCCAGGCTCTTGTCCATGGGATTCTTCAGGCAAGAATGCTGGAATAGGCAGTCATTCCCTTCTCCAGGGATCTTCCCAACCCAGGGATCGAACCTGCATCTCCTGCATTGACACCTGAGCCACTGGAGAAGCCCATATCATAAATGTATAGATATATATGTATCATTATATATGCATAGATATATGAGGTATGTATGATGTATATCTATACATATATGTTATATATGTGCATTAAATTTTTTCATCATGCACATATACATATCAAATATATACATATGAAATATGTATGTATTTCATCAATATATATATATGTGATTGGGTTTTTTCCTCTCATGGAATCTTGATTGATATAATTTATTAAGCCAATTTCTACTATGTACAGCTGGAACTTAATTCTCTGAGTTCTGAGAGCCATAGTAGCACATGTGCCTCAGAATTATTCTGCCCGAGGCTTAATGGTGCTGGAATATTTCAATACCAACTCTCATTAATCATCACTGAGTTCTCTGGTGCTTTCATCCTGCCCCACTCATAAGCAGAGAGGACTTGGAGGCCAGAGCGAGCTCACAGGCAAAGAGGCACGACTCTGGCAGTAAGAAGTCTGAATGCATGGGGGGACATGGTGAACTCCAAGGAGCTATTAGTGGCCAAGCAATACTTACTACCCATGATATCTCTGAAGGGAAGAAAGTTTCAAGAGAGAAAATTTAAGGTAGAAAACTGTTCAGGTGAGAAAGGCAATGCTAGAAAGGCAATGCTTCCATTTCACAAGGTTGATATGCCCCTCTCCTTATCCCTTGGCATTCTTGAGATGCCTCATCCTTTACCTACCCCCAGCCCCAATTCCCCACACACTCAAATGATGATTTATCTAAGTTGTCTAACTGGCATCTGCACAATTATCAATGTCAAGAGTGAGTAAGAGGGATTTCCCCAGCAGGCCAGTGGTTGGGACTCTATGGTTCCATGGCAGAGGGCATGGGTTCAAACCCTGGTCGGGGAACTAAGGTCCTGCATGCCACACCGTATAGCCAGAAAAAAAAAAAAAAAATG
>NW_011481001.1:0-431 GCF_000754665.1 Bison bison bison
TTATGTGCCCAGGAGTGGGATTGCAGGATTATATGATAACTCTATTTTTAGTTTTTTTAAGGAACCTCCATACTATTATTCATAGTGGCTGTACCAATTACATTCCCACCAACAAGATAAGAGAGTTCCCTTTTTTCCATATCCTCTTCAGATTTTATTATTTGTACTTTTTGATGATGGCCATTTTGACCATAGTGAGATGATACCTCATTGTAGTTTTGATTTGCATTTTGCTAATAGTGATGTTGAGCATTTTTTCATGTGCCTGTTGGCCATTATATATCTTCTTTGGAGAAATGTCTATTTAGATCTGCTAATTTTTTGATTGGGTTGTTTGATTTTTTGATATTGAGCTATATGGGCTGTCTGTATATTTTGGAAATTAATCCCTTGTCAGTCACATCATTTACAAATATTTTCTCCAATTCTGT
>NW_011481001.1:1373-3891 GCF_000754665.1 Bison bison bison
TATAGCGTGCACTGGCTTCAGTAGTTGCAGCATGCAGGCTCAGTAGTTGCATGTCCTGGGCTCCAGAGCATGGGCTCAGTAGTCGTGACTCCTGGACTGTTGTCTCATGGCATGTGGGAACTTCCTAGACCATGGATTGAACCTGTGTCCCTTACATTATCAGGCAGGTTCTTAACCATGGGGCCACCAGAGAAACCCTAAAATTTCGGTTATTGTATTTTACAGTTCTAAATTTTCCATTTTGTCCTTTTTTCATTTTTGTTTTATATTTCTTTACCAGGAATTTTTTTTCAAGTTGTGCTTATTTGGAAGTACTTTTATGATGGTGGCTTAAAATCCTTCTTGGAAAATTTCAGTATCCATGTCATTTCAGTGTTGGCATCTGTCAGGTGTCTTTTCTCACAAGTCAAAATCTCCCTGGCTCTTGGTTTGACAGGTGGTTTTTATTGTATCCTGAACATTATCTGTATATTTGAATATGTTATGAATCTCTGAATTTTATTTAAGTCTTCTATTTTAGCAGGCCTCCACTGACAGTGCACTGGTAGAAGGGGTGCATCACCTGGTTATTGCCAGGTGGGTGGGGTAGTCCAGAAGCCCTGCCTTCCCACCAGGCCTCTGCTGACAGGAATGTGTGCATGCACGCTAAGTCACTTAGTCATGTCCAACTCTCTGCAACTCCATGACTGTAGCCTGCTAGGCTCCTTTGTCCATGGAATTCTCCAAGCAAGAATATTTTCCATGCCCTCTTCTAGATCTCCCCAACCTGGGGATTGAACCTGGGTCTCCCACATTGCAAGCAGATTCTTTACCATCTGAACCACTAGGGAAGCCCTCTACTGACAGGAGGGTTTGTTGTTGTTGTTGTTGTTTTCCTGAGGTGGTTGGGTTTTGTCTTTCTAGACTGACCCTCTCCCTCTCCTTTGGCTAGAGAAAACAGGCTTTTCATGGGGCCTTTATGGTCTACGGCCATTGACATTTCTGGTCTGCTGGATTCTTCGGCACCCATTTTAGGATATAGAGGAGGCAAAAAGAAAACCCAGGCAACTCATGGCTGTGTTGTTCCACAATTCCCAACATCCCTAATCAGTCTACCTTCTTTTCCCTTTCTTTCAGAGTCTTTTCTTTATTTTATAAATCATGTTTGGGAAGAATTTTAGTTATACTTGGTGGGAGGAATAAGGAGAAATGCATCTATTCTATCTCACCTAGAACCATAGTCAGCCCATCTGGAAACTGGTTTTTATTAAACTTAATTATACTGAAATTTGACATGCTGGGGCTTTCTTTATGTAAATAACCTGTACTAACAGAATGCTAAGGGTCATTAGGCCTCAAGGCATTTATGAAATCAGCTCTTTCCTAATGCTTAGTATGATTTTTTATTGTACATTTTTAATCATCCTGAAAGTGCTTCTTACCCAAACACTGCATCAGTAGTTTTATTAAGTTTCATCATATTAGAAAATAACATCAATGGCATTACTTCATTTTTTTTAATGGTTGAGTGATATTGCGTTTTATATATGTACCATATCTTCTTAATACCATTTGCAACAACATGGATGGACCTAAGGATTATCATACTGATCAAAATAAGACCGAGAAGGAGAAATATCATATGACACCCCTTGTATGTGGAGTCTAAAAAGAAATGATACAAGTGAACTTATAAAACAGAAAGAGACTCACAGACTTAGAGAATGAACTTATGGTTGCCAGGAGGAAGGATGGGGAGAAGGGATAGTTAGGGTTTTTGAGGTGGACATGTACACACTGCTATATTTAAATGGATAACCGAAGATCTGCTCGATAGCACATGGAACTCTGCTCAATGTTATGTGGCAACCCAGATGCATGGAGAGTTTGGGCAAGAATGGATACATGTATATGTACAGCTGAGTCCCTCTGCTGTTCACCTGAAACTATCACAATGTTGTTAATAGGCTTTATCCCAAAACAATAAAAATTAAAAAGAATGTCAAATTTGGCACATATCCAGGATCAGAGGAAGAATCACAGGAAAGCCAGAAACTGGTGGCAGAACATGTTCATGCTGCTCCCATAAAGTGATACAGCACTGTGTTTTAGTGAAAGGAAAAATGCCCAGATCCCACAAAGGTGGGAAGCTGGACACGTTGCTTACATACAGCCTCAGTTTTACAGAACAGCTGATAGTGGTTGGAATGATTGATTTCACACATGAACTGGTACACAAGTGAAAGATGGATGGTTACATAAAGAAAGTGAGGTCGCTCAGTCATGTCCAACTCTTTGTGACCCCATGGACTGTAGCCTACGAAGCTCCTCTGTCTGTGGAATTTTCCAGGCAAGAGTACTGGCATGGGTTGCCATTTTCTTCTCCAGGGGACTTTCCTGACCCAGGGATTGAACCCGGGTCTCCCACATTGCAGTCAGACACTTTACCTTCTGAGCCACCAGGGAAGCCCTGGATGGTTACATGGTTGGTGCCTAAAGATACAGCTTCAGTCCCAGCCCTTACCCCACTCTACCCAGC
>NW_011481001.1:3991-8853 GCF_000754665.1 Bison bison bison
TCACACTATAAGAGGAGCCCCCATCTTTTTCCTGTCTATCCTCCCCAAACGCCTTTTGGGTCACGAGCAGAAATTATAAATACTGATTCTGTATGGATTTACAGCATTTGATAATGCAGCTTAGGTAAGGAAGATTACAGGTTTCATATTTAAGAGGCCTTATATTGTCAAAGTTCAACAGGCTTTCCATCTGTGGATTTCTGTATTCTGAAGTTCAAACATCCTTTGTTTCTTTCCTTCCAGGTCAGTCACCATAGACCGGGACACTCAGCATGTGGTCCCAGCGTTAGAAGAAGCCACGCTGTGGGGGCAGTCTATCACACTGTCAGAGACTGGGGCTTGACTTGGTACCAACTGCTGTGCAGTTGGAACAGGAATATCATGAGCTGTTAAATAATGACTGACACATTGGTTGAAACGAAGTTTCCAGTAAGGAAGTGACAGTGCAATGCAGATAATTATGGCAATAAAATAGGAAGAGCTTTAGTTCCCAGCCTGACCCTGCCTCTGTTGGAGTCAATTCAACCAGGCATTCTCAGAACAAAGAAAAGACGTGATTTGGTACCATTTCCCATCAGCAGGTGCCTGGACAAATCATCAATGTGAAGACGGGCCAAGTGCAGTCCTGTGTATCTTGATTGAATTACTTAATATTAAATAAAAGATCTGGGTGGTGTATTTTAAAATCTGACTCATCCAGCTCTTCTTCAAATAGCTCCCCTGGCCCCCACCCCTAAATGGATTTTTTAAAAGTAATTTCCTGGGGTGGGAGAACCCTAATGAACTGAAGGAAATGTTTGCTTTTAAATTGTTCTATCTGATGTTTTTGTAATTATACTATTAAATGATTCTGGAGTCACTCTGTTAATGACAAGATTTGTTTTTGCTTTATTTTTCTAGGGAGCAGATTTTATGATATAGTTCAATTGCACAATTTAAGGAGCAGTTAGTCTACATATAGAGGAATACAAGGACTATGAGAGAAACTGTAGGAAGCTCAAGAATCTTAGCAATTCACCAACCTGTTAAAGATGTTTGCAGGCTGGGAGAAGTCACAGGTTTCAAGTGTTTATTTCAACTCAAAGACACATTTTTAAAGTCTAAAAGTGTTGCTGTGATTTTTTAGATCCAATCTTTAAAAATTTTTTCAAGCATCTAAATTAGTGGTCAGGAAAAGCCTTTTCTGAGAAGACTCTGATAGTAAATAGCTCAGGCTTTACGAGCGCTAGTTGTTCAGTGCCCTTACAACTCAGCTCTGCGTGAAAGCAGTCAGTCACAGACAAAATGAGTGAGTAGAGTGTATGCCAATAAAACTTTATTTACAAAAACAACCAGTAGACTGGATTTGATCTAGGGGCCACTGTAATTTGTCCATCTCTGTTTTAAATGAAGTTGGAGAGGAATAGCTTCCACCCAGAACAGAACCTCTCTGTGTGGGAAAGAAAGAAACTAAGAACAGGCCCATACTGCATTCTTCTACTAATGGACAATACTTTTAAAAGTATGAAACAAGATGAGCTCAGCCAGTTAATCTTTTTATTTTGATTTTTGTTTAAAAAAAAAAGGAAAGAAAAGAAAAAGGCTTTGAGAAAAATGTGTTAAATATCAGTAAAGGGCAGGAAAACATGTAGCTAGCTTTACAATATCAATCTAAACATATACACAAAGGCAAACATTAAGTAAAATGCTAGGGAGAGGGAACACATTGGGGGCCTAACTCCAGTTTTCTTTATTGCACATAAAGGTTGCTGATAACTCTAAGTCTTCACGTTTTCACAGTTAGACATGTTTTAATATTATTTTATATAACATGTTTATATAACACACTATGTTAATTTTATAAAACCACCAGTTTGCTACTATTGAATGGAAGTAAAAGACAAAAATTTCCCCAATTACAGTATGGAGGCTCTCTATAAAAAATTCCCCTGAAGGTCACAACAGCCCCTATTAAATTCATTCTAGTCTATTTTAAAAACTGCTTTTCAGCTACTAAATGAATCTTGATGGCCTCCCCATTTAATCATTTTAATGGACATAGTAAAACTTCCTAAGTAAGAAATATCAGATGTATTTTATGTAAAAAACAAACCTAAGTGACCCTACTATGAAGTCATACTTTTGAATGAGTGATTTCAGTGACAGATTCCAAACCCATAGACTTAACACCCATATGACTGAAAAACCACCCCATTGCTTCTCCAAAGCTCACAGCTGGAAAACCATAACTAAAGTCGACCCCCAAATGTCCATGCAGTTAAGACACTCACCCACTGACACTGGGATCTTAACTTGTTTGAAGTGCTTTAGACAGCAGATATAGAGTTTTTCATGATGTTTCCAAGTCCTTTTCCATCTGAGTTCCTCCAACACATACAGGCCCACCCAGATAATTTTCCACTGGCCAAAAGTCGAGCTGACCATGACACTTGGTAGTTCTGTGAAGTTTTTTGAAAAGGTGGCTGTCAGGGTAAGAAAGTGACCTCTCCTAAGTGCTCTTGTGTCTGTTGCAGACCTTTTCAAAGGGCAGCAGAACAGGCAGCCCTCCTTGTCGTTTTCTCCAAGGCTCATGTAGCAGAAAACTGGCTGCCTGTGTGTGCCATGTGGGCCGTAGTTAGAGTATACCCTGCTTATAAAAATAAAACATCAAAAACTTTGGTTTTACTCTTTACAACTTCTGCTAGCACTGGCTGACAAATGGGTTTGTTAATTTACAGAAACTTGCTTATGAAACTCAGAACTGGAAGAAAAATGGTTTATTTCTAGGTTTTGTTTTGAAAGGATTGTCAAAGAGCCTACTTGCTTTTCCTCATTAGACACTAGCATTGGTTTCCAGAATACTTCTCTGTACATTGTTCTTATTAGGTTTTAGAAAGAGGGGAGGTCTTTTCAGGTATCCACATGGTGAAAGCAGCATTCAGGTGGGTTGTTTCTAAACTGTAAGTCTTGGTCACGGAATGCCCTCAATTTACTGTACCTGTATCAGAATGCAGCAATTGACACTGGTGATTCAGACTGTCAGTTAAAAACACAGAAGGGATCAGAATTCAATGACAATATTTGACAGACTAGCTCCTTCACTAACTCATCTACAGAAGCAACATCAAAAAGCAAGCATGAAGCCTGTCAAGTGCCCCATTTCTGAAGCGGAAAAAGAAGTCATATAGTTACTGAATCAGCAAGCTGACTTTCCTGATGCCCTCAGTCCAGGTTCCATTTTATAGCAGATGGGAAAATCAGCTTTCTGATCCACCTCTTAGAGCTCACAATGGGTACCAAGGTAGATTTCCAAGAGGATGACTTCACCCCCAATGAGTTGCTTGTTTGCCCTGCCAGCAATTTCACCTAAGTGCATTAGCAGTGTTTCTACATTTAGAAATCATTTTGTTCACATTAGATAGCTGACATGAAAACATTAACTTCCACTGCGGACAAAGAAAGGGGGAGCTATGATGGGGCTTGGGCATGTGTGCGTGAAACAGACGTCTGTTTTTGAAACAAACATTATTTGTTTGCCCTAGACTGAAATGTTCATGGATAGCTGAGAGAACATTTTTTCAGGTTTTCTACAGAGATATTTGTTGACTGAACCATGGAGGACATTTTCAGGTCTAGAGAACACAGCCTAAAGAACTCCTTGCTGTTTACTCGATGAAACATTTGATGTCACGGTGTGATTTTTGGCTGCAGGACATCAATGGTTGTTTGTCTGGTCACTCCAACAAGTACCCTGATGGCCAGAGTCCATTTAATCACATATGCCCTTCCTATGCCTGTTTCCTAGGAAGAAATACAGCCTTCTTTAAATTCCAAATTTCCTTCTTTAGTTCAGTTCTCCTTGTAGTCCTCAAAAAGCGTATGAGAAGGAATTGCAGGTGGTTTTGTCTTTCCTCTGTTGGTGCTATACAAAAGTTTGCATCTCCTTAATTAACCTGCTACTGACACCATTGCCACATGAGACAGCAGATTTATCACAACTTTCCAAGTAATATGGTTACTCTGCTCTGGCAATGAATGGGCCCATTCTTATTTCGAGGAGTCCAGCATGGATGCAGGCATGAGTACAAGCAAAATGTGAAGAAAAAGATCACTTGACTGTGAAAGGGACTATTAATATAATATCAGGTTAAACTGCAAAGATAGCATCTCAGAAACTGTTACATTTGACTAGTCAGCAGTCCATTTAAAACAAAAGCCCCTTTCCCCCCCAACAAATGGGAGCAAAGATGACAATTTTTAATCCCCCCATACATACACTCTAGTCACCCATCTCTCCCTCTCATGCTCTAAGATTTTCAAAAGTGACCTTTTCAGTTGTACTTTACAAAGTGTGTTCTTGACTTCTGCAAAGATTATTAGCATGAAACTCTCACAACTACCCTCTCTGTATTGCTGATCAACCTGTTTGTTCCACATGACTAACAATTTAAAATGTTCTTTCCTAGACCATTTCTTTAAGGTTCCAAATAGGGTCCACTGCAAGTTCTAGACTAGAGGCTCTCAACCCTAGCTGCACATTAGAATTCTTGAGGATCCACAACAAAACATGGCAGCCAGGCATCAACCTACTGAATCTGAATCTGAGGGTAGGGCCCTGGCTTCAGTATTTGTAAAAACTGGCCAAGTAATCTTAATGTGCAGCCAGGTATGAGAACCTGTGCTCTAGAGCTTTTGACTACTGAAATGCCACCCCCCAACCCAGAACAAACATGTTTCTAAGATGAGTTGGGATCACTCTCTCAGGGGAACTTTCTTTAGATGGCTGCTAACCATTACTTAGCAGTTTCGATCTGATTTCTGCCAGACTGGCAGCAAATACTCGGCCTTGAGTGAAGAGGTTTCGGCTTTTGTGGCACATTACT
>NW_011481001.1:8973-11497 GCF_000754665.1 Bison bison bison
GAGAGGTGGAAGTTTTCTAATAAGTGAACTCACTTCCCAGGACCCCTGGTAAAGTCAGGATTAATCTCCACATCTTGCAAACAAAAATTAGGACCACAGGTCAGTGACTTAATGATTCACTGAATGAAAAATCTAACCAAATAACTACAAATCTAGCTAACTTTTGGGCTCAGCAGATCTCCGTTTACTTATATTTAACCAGGTTAGAATAAAATGTTTGCAGTGGAGAATACAAAGCCCATGGTAGACCATAAAATCAAAATGGACTTTAGATACAAAGGAAAGAAGGGAATAAAAATGATTCATTTATATTATGTTGAATCATATGAAACTGCCATTTCTGTTTTCTTAAATGGTTGAAAATCAGCAATTTCGTATGACTCAGCCTATAATAAATTTTTCCTGGTTTGCACAATTTATCAATTCAAAAACAAAAGTGTCAAACAATGTCTTATTTAAAAAATATGTCAGCTAAAAAGATTAAATTATTGATTTCATTATGAGTGTCCTAGACTGAACTGGACCAATATTTTGTCTGCTGTAATAAGAAAAATGCCCACATTTTATGAAAGCATTTTTTTTTTTTAGAAATTGGGTTTTCAAATAGGCTATCACTGAAGCATAGGAAGACTTTCTAGCCTAGTTTCTAAGAGTTCTCTCAGTATTTCACTACTACAGGTGTGGACAGGTGAAATAGCTCATCCATAAAGAACCCAAACTTTTGACAAAAACCTAAATTTTAAACCACATTTGCACATTAAGTTGGTACAAGGTTCCCCAGATACCATGAAAATGGCCCTCTTCTACATGGCATTCAATGTCAAGACATTCAGACTCTCAAGCTGTCTACTATAGTCGACAGAACCTTCCAACCTTCCACCAGGTTGAATAATGCTTAACTTTCCATTGACTCATCTCTGATTCCTCATGTGGCCACTGAAATCTCATGCATTTATGAACACAAAATTTGGAATTCTACTCAGTCATTAGAATACTATCTTGTATTTTCTTTGCAGTGAGATTTCTTCCCTCTGAATACTAGCCTGTTGCCTCTTAGGCTTCTTGCTGCTTTCTCTTTCATAGATAAGACTGCATCCCACAAATTGTGGTGTTATTTCTAAAGCCACAGTAGAACCCAATCCTATTCATTATTTCCCAGGCAGTCAGCTCATATGGAATACCTTGAGAACTTACAGATTTTTGCAATGATATCACCATCAGTTTCTAAACAGTTTCTCCTGTCCTCAGATTAGTTAAAAACAACAGTATAACACTATTTTGCCTTTGGTTTCAAACATTCCAGTAACTTCTTACTTATGGAGATTTCCAGAGAAGGAATTGGAATTCATTTCTCCATGTTGAAATGTTCATGGACATATTTTCCAGTCTTCAGTCTAGAAGAAACACAGGGAGTCAAAAAGGGGCAGGAATCCTGATAGGAGGGTGCAGTCACACAACCTCATTGCTGGAGCCTCCAGTCAAATTGCTTTCTCATGTTTTCTGTCCATTTAACACCAGTTTCTCACAGTCCTTGGAGGTCTAATAGCAACTGCCATCCTTCACAGTCTTAGCCTGTTCTCCCCTTGTATGCCTATAGCCAATGAAACCTACACCGCTGTGTCTGGATACAAAGCCTCTCCTGGGAGGAACCCCTACCACCTGCCACACCTTTTTCAGATCTGCAGGTGAATGAATGAAGACAGCGTTAAAGCATGCTATTTGTTTAACTCTGAACAGCGCACTACGTGAAAAAAGTGGGAATAGGTCTGCATTTGCCTTGATTTAGAGACACTTTCACCCCACCAGCTGCATCTTGGCTGAAATTTTAAATAAGATATCTTCAGACCCCAATAAAACAGAAGTGTTAGTTCCATTCAGTCAAGGCCCCATGTCAACATGGGCTTGCAGCCATCCTCACCCCGCCAGTGGGTCCTCCCCAACCCCATCACTCAGGGCTCTGGGCAGGAAGGCGCACATTATCCTCCAGGGGGAACACCAGGCGGGTGCCCCGGCTGGAAACCTTTTGGTCTCCCATTCCTAGGTCTCGTTCCAGCACCTCCTCAGAGCTGCTTTTCATTCTCCGACCACCCTCGAGGCTCATGGAGGCTGTGTGGGAACCTGAGGAGCCGTTCGCAGTCACTGTGCTATCCCCGAAGGTCAAGGTGAGGTCACCCTCGGTCAGGATGAAATCAGAATCTTCCTCTCTCAGCGGCTCTTGGTTCTGAAAAGTGCAGCAAACAACAGCAACATCATCAACCACATCAACCACAAGTGGGAGACCAATATCTTCCCAGGCCAAAGCCAGCCCCAACTCCTTATCTGAAAATGGGGATCATAAACCTGGCCTGCCTTGAGCCCCTAGTGTGATAACTGGGAGTAAACTCTAGAGTGCTAGTCCATGTAAAACTACTGCTGAACCAGGACTTTGAAGACCAGTGAGCAGTTCTGATTTTAAATGCCTGATAGCACAGGGACAAAAAGTAACAAAAGGAAAGAAAGGGTGATTAGCCTGGATTTTCAGCCT
>NW_011481001.1:11597-12162 GCF_000754665.1 Bison bison bison
AACGAATGGGTAAGGTCCTCGGGTAAACCTGCAAATTAGATTTTGGATCTTCTCTTTTCTGGGAAAGTATTCTGGGAGGTGGGGTAGGCTCCTGCTCTACACAAACCATCCTAAACCCATCTGGTTTACATTTAAATTGCTCTTTGTCTTACTAAGCAATTGAGGAAGAGGATGAGCCATAATTAGGATTTCCTTCCCATTCCCACAGAAACATCCTAATGGGAAGGAAGCCCTCAGGTAGATGAAGTGAGGGACTGAGAGGGAGGGGACATTTTCTTGAGCATCTATTGTCTGCATGTCACAAATGTCACAAAAGCTCTCATTTGATCCCTGCCCCTTCCCTGTGAAGGGCGCACGCACTCAGGTCACAGAGAAGAAAACTGGCGAGACCCCATGGGATCTGCCCAAGGTTGTCCGGCTGCTTGGAAACAGAGTTAGAATTTATGCTGCCGGTAGAAGGGTTCTCCCCACAAAAAGGATGTGAAATATTACCCTGTTGGGGAACAGGACTGGCAGGCATCTCATGCTAAGCAGTGGTGGTAACAGAACAGACAAAGCTGAGTAA
>NW_011481001.1:12262-13468 GCF_000754665.1 Bison bison bison
ACAAGCAAAGTGAGGGGTGGTGCACTCCCTGCACTGCTGCCAACCTCCCACCCCCCCTGCAAGGCCATCAAATACTGGGAACATCTTCCTTAAATGGCAAACACATGGTTCCAAGCTGCTCCAGGTAAATGGTTCTTTCTTTCCTATTTCCAACCTACCTTCAAAGCACATCAGAAATCCTTTGGCCTCTACCTGAGAGGGTCTCCTTGGTGCAGGATGCCGAATCTGCCTCCCTGACAGCCACGTGGTCCCCACTCAGCCAGAGGTTCAGTCACACTCCCGTGTTCAGGCCTGGGATCCTCATCTATGTGAGTAACCACCAAACAGTACTGACCTCCCTCCTCTTCCTGGCACCCTTCCTTGAGCTGCTGACCTCATAGGAAAGTGAGAAGTGTTAGTCGCTCAGTTGTGTTTGACTCTCTGTGACTTGATAGATTCCCTGGTGGCTAAGAGGTAAAGAATTCGCCTGCAACGCAGGAGACCTGGGTTCAATCCCTGGGTTGGGAAGATGCCCTGGAGATGGGAATGGCTACCCACTCCAGTATTCTTGCCTGGAGAATCCCATGGCGGGCTACAGTCCACAGGGACACAAAGAGTTGGACACAACTGAGCATGCCACTCTGTGACTCAATGGACTATAGTCCACCAGGTTCCTCTGTCCATGGGATTCTCCAGACAAGAATACTGGAGTTGGTTGCCATTCCCTTCTCCAGGGGATCTTCCCAACACAGGGACTGAACCCATGTCTCCTGCATTGCACGCAGATTCTGTACCATCTGAGCCACCAGGACCTCATAGGAGATGTCTGTTAAATGCACTGACCCAGGGAAGACCCTTGGGTTCTGCCTGCCTCACCTCTCCTATCCTGGCCCATCTCTGGGCATGTACTGGTGACAAGCACATGCTTGTTTTCTGCATTGTTTCTTAGTGATGTTGGGTTCTCCACTCTCCACAGCATCACTCCACTTAACCAGGGCTTTTAACAGGCAAGCACATGAGGCCTCTTGCCTTCTGCCTCCAATCCTCACTGGAATGAGGCAGGGTACCAATGTACAGTTCAATAAAAATCCTCTAGTCAGGCAAAGTATAATTCTAAAACTCACTCTAATCTGCCCCATTCCCCATCTCCATTAGTCGTTCACAAAGTCCTGAACCCCCATCTGTTCTGTGATGGTTTCCTTAACAACAGATGGCATCATGTTCCCT
>NW_011481001.1:14429-16557 GCF_000754665.1 Bison bison bison
ATCTAGACACCTGTAAGCAAGAGGGTTGTGGTAATTTGTGCATTTAAATAGCCACAGGTGGTGCTAGTGGTAAAGAACCTACTTGCCAACACAGGAGATGAAAGAGACATGGATTCGATCCTTGGGTCAGGAAGATCCCCTGGAGGAGAGTATGGCAACCCACTCCAGTATTCTTGCCTGGACAGTCCATGGTATTCTGGTGGGATTCTGGTGAGCCTGGTGGGCTACAGTCCATGGGGTCACAAATAGTCAGACACAACTGAAGCAACTTACCACACATGCACATTTTCATTAAGTGGAAGAACACTGTTTTCTAGGCAGTTCTCAAACCTAAATTTTGTTTAGAGTGAGTACAAATAAGGAATAATGAAAACCATCCATATCTCCCAAAGAACCTCAGTGAAGTATAAAATGTCCTACAGGTGATGGGGGAGGGCTACCCAACAGTGTGTCAAATAGTCAAAAGAATGGCTCATCTGAGGCCCTCAGCCAGTACTCCACTCCACTCTGTCACCTCTGACTTCCTCAGTTAAAATTCCAAAGACTTTCTGCTGTCTGTCACTTTCTCAGCAGCAGGCCTCTCCATGTCTGGAGCTGAGACCCCAGTCAGGACCCCAGCCCCAGGCAGTAGAGACAGTATGGAGGGTGGTTCTAACCTGCAGAACAAGTCACCCCATCTTGGGTTGGCTGCGGGGAGTCCACAGCCGAAACATGACCCCAGGAAGCAAACACTGGGCAGAATCTTGAAGTGGTGAGGGGAGCACTTTCAGTTTAAGTGCCTGGAAGTATATGGAGTTTACTCTGAGGTGTGAGGCAATAGCTGGTAAATTTCCAATTAGATAAGATGTATATAAAGTTTTAAATAGTGGGTGAGTTATTTTACTATTACAGAGACACGAAAAGTGACCCTTGTAAAAATGAAGAAAGAATGAAGGCTTTAGAAACTGCTTAAAAGACACTAGAGTTGGAATGCCAAGACACAAGGAAGCCCAGTGAAACAAAATCAGCGTGATCAGTCAGAGCTTCTTCAGCAGAAGAGATCAGGACACCAAGTCACTTCCCTTTGTTTCTGATGACAGAACACATCCAAATGACCCACGCTGTCACTTTACACAGAGGTCCAAACTAAGCAAAGTATTCCACACTCAAATAAAAGATGTATCGTGCTTGGGGCTAATGCACTGGGACGACCCAGAGGGATGGTATGGGGAGGGAGGAGGGAGGAGGGTTCAGGATGGGGAACACATGTATACCTGTGGCGGATTCATTTTGATATTTGGCAAAACTAATACAATTATGTAAAGTTTAAAAATAAAATAAAATTAGAAAAAAAATAAAAAATAAATAAATAAATAAAAAGCAGATGGGAAATCATAAAACTAACTTTTTAATCTATTGGTCTGTATCCTTCCAACATAAAAGATAATTAGCATTATTATCTAGGCTCATATTCCATTAAAAACTCACCACAAGCATTAAAAATCACTTTACAAAACCAAAGGGAAATGGTGCTCTCAGCATCCGACCCATTTTTTTGTGTGTGTAATTTAAAAACAGTTTATCAGAGATGGCACAGGAATTTCATTTTTATATGAGGAGGGGCTGGGGAAGCTGGAAGGCTCAACTGTCTTTAGGTGAAGGAGACATTGATGCTGTTCTCTGCCATGTTTGGTGGCAACTGAAAGCAAAGGCCATGGCAGAACTGCAGTATTACCATGGCAACTCGGCCATGCTGTACTTACCTCATATACCTGGGGACTGGTTAGACATTGAGCGAGCAAGCCACACCAGGCTGGGAGGGTGGTGGTTAATGGGGGTCCACTGTGCGTGAGGATGGGCTTCAAATAACTTTAAAGAAGATAATTAAGGAAAACTGCCTGCAAAGAAAACACACACCCAACAAAATGTGTTCAGAAATCCCAAGGAGTAAATCATCTGGCATTCTATTCCTCTTTCCCCCATTTTACCAGTACAATACAGAAAGTATGGTACTTGCAGTCTGCAAATATCTGAATCCAAGAATAAACTATAGCCCATCATCCTTAAGTGTTAACCGTTAACTTTCAGGTTGCCAGTTCCCCATTTTCAGTTAAAAATACTTGATTAAAATACCTTTCTCTCTTCTTTG
>NW_011481001.1:16657-17528 GCF_000754665.1 Bison bison bison
AATTTTGGTTTTGATCAGCCTTCCAGCTTTTGACACACAACGAGCTCATGTTTTGGAAACAGGAAATCGTGTAGCTGGAATGGAGATGTTACAGCACCTGGGTCCCCTTTGCTCAGAAGTCACACAGTGGAAATGTTTGAGGTGGACAGGAACTTAGAGGACAAGGCAAAATGGCTTCACAAAGGTCACTCAGACCTCAATCTCCCACCTTCCCATACTGGACTATTCTTCCCTCTACCTGCTGCCTCTCTCCCAGACTCTCTCAACAGTTTCTCCACCTTGATATTACTGGCATCATGGGCCAGATTACCTTTGCTGTGGGGACTGTCCTGCATTGTAGGATGACTAGCAGCATCTCTGGCCTCTACTTACTACATGCCAGGAGCACCCCCAACCCCTCCCTTAGGTGTGACTAGAAAAACGTCTCCTGACATTGCCCAATGTCCCCTGTGGGGAAAACCTGTCCTCGACTGAGCCCCCTGCTCTAACACAAAGGTCAACTGTTCTGTGGAAATTGGCTCAGGGTTTACGAATCTATGGATATGTGTGCTGCCAAATGCATAGTCCTGTGTTGGAAGCACCGCGAAGCATGTATCACTTTATGATGGAGGTGGGACCATTTCTGATATCCCCAGTGTAAGCAATGGGAAAAGGTAGAGACCAACAGGATCACCTCAGATACAGGAATGGCCAAGAGACTTTAAAGGCAGATGGGGAGTCACAGCTGTACTCAAGAATATGACTGCTCCAAAGCACTTCCTGTCTTCATTCAGAGCACCAGGAGAGAGAAAATGTTGCTCTATACCCTGCTTATTTAACTTATATGCAGAGTACATCATGAGAAATGCTGGGCTGGAGGAAGCATAAGCTG
>NW_011481001.1:21309-21939 GCF_000754665.1 Bison bison bison
AGTGTAATTTTAACTAATTTACCTACATAGGCATATTTCCCTTGAACACAAAGCTCTGAAAAGCCACGTGAGTCTACCAGGCTATGGGCTGGCTACCCTAATGATGTGCATGTTCCTCTTGGCTAGGGAGATGCTTGTTATGACTACCCGTGATTGAGTGAATGACCATTGCATGTGTCCCAAGAGAGGACTGGGTGCATCTGTAGCAAGCACACATCTTTCCTTACTCATCAGAAGTCACACTGACAACCCAACAAGAGAATTTCATCATCAGTGTTTCACAAATACAGGGAAGCCCCTTAAAAAGGATACTTGTGGTCAAAGCTGTACCACAGCCTGAATAGCCATGCACTCTCCTGCTTTGTTCGGTTTCCTCTGGCAGAATCTGAACCATCCTAGGAACAAACAAGAAGACAGATATTTAGTTGCAGAAAGGGGGTTGATATAAGGGAGGAAAGCTTCCCTTTTAACCACAGTCTTTAGAGATTTGAGCTCAGAGTCAAACCTCCTGTATCACCAAAATTTCAAAGATATATCGGGAGGTAATACTTTAACACATTATTGATCAGAGATGTATTAACATTATAGACATAAGTTTCTGCAAAACCCCCCCAGTCAATAACATGTTAA
>NW_011481002.1:0-297 GCF_000754665.1 Bison bison bison
GGCCGTGCAGGGTGACAGTCAGTGGCGGGGCGGGCTCCCCCGCCCCCGTTGGCACCCTGGCTTCCCATCCACGGCCTGAGTGCTGCTCCCTCAGCCTGAGCCCTGTGGGGCTTCCCCCCCCGCCCCTCCCTGCTGTTGGGCAGGCAAGACTCCAGTCCTCCCACAGTACTCCTGGAAGAGAAGCCCTGGTCACCCTTGGGGAGTGGGAGGGGCAGGAGGGAGCCGGCACCCATCAGCTGTAGGCTGTCCCCCTCCCACCTGCCCCAGGGAGGCATCTGGTGCCCAAGCACCCTGTGG
>NW_011481002.1:397-1850 GCF_000754665.1 Bison bison bison
GCTAAGGCACTTCCCATTGGGTTTCTCCATCTCAAAATGGCGATGTGAGCAACTGGCAAACAGTAGGTGCTCAATAAATGCTCGCTGGCTCCCTGCATTTTAACACAGAAACCTGAAGTGGAAGTGCCTTAGCTTGGAGGCCTGTGGTGCCTGGAGCCTTAGCTCCCCGAGGGTCTCCACCCCGACAGGCTGCACCCCCAAGGTGAGCACCCCGACGGTCGGCATCCCCAAGGTGAGCACCCCGAGAGTCTGCCGCAGGGCTAGGCGCTGGGGGTCAGCCCCAGCAGACTCACGCTGAGCAGCGTCGCCAGCAGCTCGCAGCCCCCGGTCCCGATGGCCGCGTACTGGATCTTGTCCTGCGGGATCCCTGCCTGGCTGAACACGGCCGACGCGTAGGCGTAAATCTGCGAGGAGAGGGGCCGCTGCGCGCCGGCTCCCATCACGCCCGGCCGCAGCTGCCACGGCTCCCCGCCTTCCCCGCCCGCTAGCATTCCCCGGCCCCGCGCGGCCGTCTCACCGCGTCGTTCCCGCACAGCTCCATGGCTCCGCCCAGCACCACCAGGCTGGCCACCTGCCGCCGCAGCGCGCGCTCCCGGAACAGCTCCCACGGGCGCCGCGCGCGCCCGCCCCGGCAGACGGCACGCTCCTGCTCCAGCTCGGCCAGCTCCCCGGCCAGGTCCGCGGGGCCCCGCAGCCGCTGCAGCGCTGGGAAGGGAGAGGGGAGGGGAGGGAAAGGATGGGGTAGGGGAGGGACCGGGGAGGAGGAGGGGCAGAGGGCACTGGGCTGAGTTCCCAGCGTCTAGATGGCCCCCATAGTGAGCTCCCCAAACCCCGCTCCGGGTCACTTCACAGCCCCACGGACTAGGAAGGCTTTAAGAACCCGGGTGGTCTGCGGGTGCCTCACACAGGACACAGTTGTGGCCCTTTGCCACTGCCGCCCCCGGCTCTCCAGGGGTCCCCGTGCCCACGCAGCCCCTGGGGTTGCGGGATTTGGCAGCTGCTCCCACCAAGTGGGCATGTGTGCGCCGCCCCTTGGCTCTACCCCCTGACTCGCTCAAGGACGCAGGGTTAGCCCAGCTGGGACGGTCCTAGATCAGCCGATGCCCCGCTGACCTTCGACAGTGACCAAGATGAGCAAAACTGCCAGCAAAAGCAGGCTGGACTGGCTGGTCCCCCGCTGACCCTGAAATCAGCAGGGTCCTGCAGCCCAGCTCAACAAGTGAATGAGTAGAGGAGGCCGTCGTAAAGGATTGCTGTTTTAAGCTGGAGGTTTGGGGATTGTTCCTTGGGCATCCTTACTGTGGCCTTGGCTAGCAGGTGAGCCCACCAGTCTAGCTGGCATTAGGCCCTTGAGCCCTTGCTCGGGGTTTCATCATCTTGCCTATGGGGGGGTGGCGGGCTCTTTCTTCACACCCCGCTGGGGTTTCCCAGATGGCAGGGGCTGGGTCTGTTC
>NW_011481002.1:5263-6633 GCF_000754665.1 Bison bison bison
CATCCACTCAGCGCAAAGTCTGGGGTCACCCTGGTGGGCAAAGAGCTGCAGCCCCTGGAAGCACTGACCCGATACCGGACTGGGAGACCGAAGCATGGACGTCAGCGAGGCGGGCGACAGCGTGAGCGGCTCCAAAACCCCGGAGCAGAGCCCTCCCTTGTTTCCAAGGCTCGGGGTCCTGTGCTCTAAACTAAGTTCACCCGTTAGCTTCCTTTCCCTCGATTAGTCTGTCTGTTCTCTTTCTTGGTCTCTCTTGCCGTGAGAGGTCTTGAGGGCAGTTAAGTTTACCGTCAGCGTGTAAATGGCAGGATATTGAGAGGGCTGCAGGGCTGGCACGCTGGCTGCCTCGTGGAAACCCCGCGTGCGGGCAGCTCAGCTCGGTTGTGTCGGTGCTGGTGGCTGTGGCGAGGCAGTGCCCTGGGCGGGCTCAGGAAGGGCGGGACTGGGTACCGTGAGGCGGCACACGTGGGGAGCCGAAGATACAGGAGACTGGTGCTGACGGGTGCTGGGCGGCCAGCCAAGGAGGGGATGGTGGGAGCCTGGCCTGCCTTCTCTCCCGCCGTCTCGGCCAGTAACAAGCTGTCTCCCAGGACTCTGAGCCCGAGTGCAGACGCTGCAGTCAGAGTGTGGCTGGAGCTGATGCGCTCAAGGTGACCCCCGCCCCAACCCCTCCAGGAGAGCCCAGGCTGCAGGCCCGCCCTCCCCAGGCCAGGCTTCTGAGCACCTCCTTCCGTCCGGTGAGCTGCCTCAGGGCCCTCTGTGCTCTCACAGTGTTCCATTCCTCAGTCAGTCTCCTGCTTTCGACCCAAGAACTGCCTCAGGTGGCTACAAAGGGGGCCTCGGGGAGAAAGCACCTGTTCATGGTCACGTCTAGTCAAACCCGTGGTCTTTCCACGAGTCATGTGTGGACGTGAGAGTTGGACCATGAGGAAGGCTGGGCGCCGAGGAATCGATGCTTTTGAACTGTGGTGTTGGAGAAGACTCAGTCTTCAGAGTCCCTTGGACTGCAAGGAGATCCAACCAGTCCATCCTAAAGGAGATCAGTCCTGGGTGTTCTTTGGAAGGACTGATGCTGAAGCTGAAACTCCAATACTTTGGCCACCTGATGCGAAGAGTTGACTCATTGGGAAAGACCCCGATGCTGGGAAAAGTTGAAGGCGAGAGGAGAAGGGGGCGACAGAGGATGAGATGGTTGGACGGCATCACTGACTCGATGGACATGAGTTTGCACAGATGCCAGGAGTTGGTGATGGGCAGAGAGGCCTGGACCCTGCTGAGCATTGTGCTGCGCTGCGCTGCGTTCCGCTGTCAGACGTGGGTCCTCTCTCCCTCCCAGCACGGACTCTTCCCTCTACCACGTCCCTGGGAAA
>NW_011481003.1:0-546 GCF_000754665.1 Bison bison bison
TGTCTGATTTTTTTAATACTTAACTTGACTTAAGATTCGGATGAAGTTCATACAGTTCAATTGACTGAGATATCTTTTGTTGCTTTTCTCATCTGTTGGTTTCCCCTCCAATGTTTTTTGCCTTATAATTTATTTATTGAAGAAAGAAGATCCCATAGTGTTTCCCACCATCTAGATTTTATCGATTACATCCCTGTTGTTTCATTGATATGTTTTTCTGTTCTTTTATTTCCTGTAAATTGGCAGAGAGAGCTAGTGGGTTGATTAGGTTCAGGTTTCATTTTTTTCCATCAATGCACTATGTATTTCCATCATGAGGCATATGTCTGCTTGTTACTCTGGTTAGCAGCTATTGATGATCATTGTTCAGATCCATTGATTTATTAGTGGTTGAAAAATGGTGATATTCTATCAAGTCTTCTTCATATATTGTAGGGATGCTTCTTCAGTTCAGTTCAGTCCAGTTCAGTCCCTCAGTCATGTCCAACTCTTTGTGACCCCATGGACTACAGCATGCCAGGCCTCCCTGTCCATCACCAACTCCTG
>NW_011481003.1:4738-6296 GCF_000754665.1 Bison bison bison
CCATAGACTAATCTTTGTTGGACTTCAATAATGGTTTGTTAAATATAATTAATAGGACTCGGCCATCCTTTCCTTGTTTCCCATCAAAGTTAACAGTCTTTTAAAAAATATATTTATTTTTGGTTGTGCTAGGTCTTAGTTGCAGGCATGTGGGATCTAGTTCCCTGACCAGGGATTGAACCCATTCCTCCACATCTGGAGCAGGGAGTCTTAGCCACTGGGACCACCAGGGAAGTCCCCTAACAGTCTTTAAAAGTGTCTGTACCTAAACTGCTTTTGGCTTTTTAAATTGAACAAACATCTTTTTTATGTTCCTTGACACTTTTTCCTCAAGTGCTAGTGGACTTAGAAGTATTGGAGGGTAATTATGGAAGAACTAGAACAAGAATATTGACATTAGGTTTTGTCCTATGTTGCTTAGTTACATGATTGATGAGACCCATTCTTGACATGTCATAGCATTAAAAGGAGGCCCTTGGAAAGTACCTATTAAATGCTGGTTACCAATATTTTGAAATCATATTAGTGTGGGTATACAAGCTATTTTTCACTTTTTTTTTAAACTTGAAAAAATATTAGTTTTATTTACCTTTCTGTGAATAGTCAGTATCTCAGCCCAGTGGAATTTTCTATAAATGATGACATGTCATTTATCATTTAATTGCTTGAAAAAAATCAAGCTTAAAGCCTTGAGAGGAAATTTACCATCAAGTACATTTTCAGAGAGTACTTCTTACTGTACCTTTGCTTTTCCTTTTTGAAAGCAACTTTATAGTTTTAAGAGGTCTGAAGGAAAGGACAAATTGCATTCTGGGAGTTTTAAAAAGTCATCACGGGATACTAAAATAGAAGGCCTCTATATTTGAAGAGATTTCACACTAATATGCTGTTTGCTTTATAACTTTTGTGTTCTTTACTGTTTAGAAATATCTTTAACATTTAGTGAGCTGAACAAAGAAATAAAGCATATCAGATTCGAATTAATGTAAAGGCTACATTATTTAGCATTTAACTAGGAAGTTTTAAACATAGTTTGGGTTCACTATGAAAAAAGCATACCAATTTCAGTAGCGAAATTGCAAAATACACATTTTTGGAGTTGATAAATGTTTTATTTACTCAAATACATATTTTACTAATTCTCTTTAAACTTTGAAAGGCTTAAGGACTTTGTAAAAAACACCCATATCGCCATTCTGCTGCTCCCTCTGTATTTATTAAAGAATGTGAAAAATTCTTTATGAAACAATCACACAAGACATATATTTCAGACTCCCCAACCGTAAAACACAGATATAGAGAAAATATACGTTACAAATTCCTGTTCGTTGCAATGTGCGAAACAAGTTTCAAAATGTAACACGTAACACTGTTTATTTTTTCTGCCGTAAACTAATCAATTAGGTTCTCTGAACGTTTATTAAAAAGAAAAAATTAAACGGTTGTTACGTGCTCTTGGATAACCCTTCTCCCCCTCCTTTTGCCCACACACCCATTTAGACTGGCAAGTCTATTTTCATTTTATTTCAAAGTTGCTTTTTTTTTTTTTTTTTAAGCG
>NW_011481003.1:10264-11666 GCF_000754665.1 Bison bison bison
ATTCAGGTGTCTAACATGGCCGAAACCAAATTTATCTGGAACATAGTAGATGCCCAGTACTGTTTATTTGGGGGGAAATTGCTCTTTAAACCCAGAGCCCCTAAAATAACTCCTGCTTCTAGCTTGTTTTCTTTCTTTTATGGCACCATCATTTTTCCAGGTTTATTCTTCTGTCTCATATAGCAGTGTCGGTATGTTTTAATTTAGCATTTAACCTATTCTGTTTTAGCTGTGTATTTATATTTTTGTTATCTTTTCTAAACCTGTAGAGACAGGTTCTCATTTATCCTTGTCCCAGAGCATTACCTGGCACATAGTAAAGACAGTTACCTAAAAACAATTATCTCAATTATTGGGTGCAGAGAATTGTATGTAGTTGGATAGTTTTCAACTATTAAAGTATCTGTCTAGTCACCGTGTTCTTTGACCAAGGGGTGTATGTAGTAAGACATACCACATAAGCTGAGTAACCCCCACTGCTTAAACTTGGGGTTAATATAGCCAGTCTCCTCTTATTCCTGTCAAATTATTTTCCAAAGAACTTTTTTTTTTATAAAATCCAGGAATCTTGTAACTATAATTTACTCAAAGGGAGGTACATTTTGAGGAAGCTACACGATCTTGAAAATACAACCATTAGGATTGAAAAAATATTTAAAATTTTAAAATTATGAAATATCTCCGAATTGCTAAAAAACAAGTGTCGCTCAGATTTAACAGATCTTAAATATCTTACACTTACTTGTTTCATAACTTGCTCTGTGTTTAAAGAAAACATCACAGATTATAAAGAGTGCCTCCCTATCCCGTTCCTGTCTTTTCTTTGCCAGAAATAACCACTGTCTTAATCCGTATGTACCAGAAACAATATCAAGTACTGCTTTGTGTGTTTTAACTTTACATATATGGTATCGTACTGTGTTTATCATTTTACATATGTTTTTTCACTTAGTAAAGTGTTTTTTGAGATTTTTTTTATGCTTGTATGTGAATCCGGTTTAGCGATTCTCAGAGTGCTCCAGGAATTCCCAGGGATCCTTGAGATTCTTCCAGCCTCATTCTTTTGTGCACTGCACAAGTACTGTACAAAGGCGCCACGAAACATGATGTCATGATAGATGGAACACAGACGCAGTTATGGGAATCCAGCTGTCCTCTATTAAGCCTGTCTTTGAAGAGATTTGCAGAAATGTAAAACAGTGCTACTCTTTTCACAATTTTTTTGTTTTGAAAAATAGTTATTTAAAAATCAGTGTTCATGTTTACATACAGTGGGTTGATTTTCTATGAACTAATAAATCTTTTTAAGATGTCTCGGATTTAATTTTTAACATAAACAGGTCTAGATAGAACCCACATAAACAAAAACTCTTTGAGGTCTTCAATTTTTAAGAGTGTAAAG
>NW_011481004.1:0-562 GCF_000754665.1 Bison bison bison
GAAAAGGGAGGGTGCCACACAGAAAACAATTCATGTACTGTATCAGTATCATGACACAACACAATGATAAAGTAAAGCACCTGGAACAAATCAGGTACTTTTCATTTGCTCTATATTTGACCAGATTTATATTGAGAACAGACTGCCGGTCATTTCTTGGTTGATAATGGAAATACTAGTGTGAGGAAAAACACAGCAAAAGATACAGCACCTGTCCTTAGACAGTTCTATTATATTTCCCATTCAGGTAGGGGATCAGAGATGAGAACTATAGCTCTGGGGACTACCTGAGAGACAGATGGGCAGAGAGCAGAATTCATTTTCACTTCTGAAGAATCTCATGGGCATTTGCTGGGTACACAACATTGACCTCTGAGGGTGGGGAGGAAAAGTAGATTTCATCACTCCTGTCTCCTGTAATGAAAAGGGAAGCTATTTGTTATTAGGGGAAAGATGTTTGTGAATCACAAGTATGAGAAAGGTCTTATATTCAGAATACATAAGGAATTGGAAAATTGCAAAGGACAAAATGTAGTGAAGGCAGACAGATCCTTTTGTCAGG
>NW_011481004.1:4724-5298 GCF_000754665.1 Bison bison bison
GTATTATTCCACACCAGATGCTGTGCATTAAAGAAGCTGACAGATAGAGGACACAGCCATTTATTTAGTACCTTCCACCTGCCAGGTCATGGGTGCTAGGTGTTTTACATCTGTGATCCCCAGCAGTTCTCCCAAGAAACCTCACCAACAAGTGGACCTATATCCATTTTAAAGATAAGGAATTTGAGGCTGAAGGAGAGTGCCTGGGCTGGTAGGGCCTGCACTGGAACCCAGCTTGAGTGTAAACTGTGAACTCTGGTATGGGAGGAGACGACATGGGGAGAGGAGTTTGGGCACAGGTCCCAGAGAGTTTCCATGCCATGGGGGAGCATGGAAACGTCACACCCTTATTTTCAGTCCTGGGCTAGTAGGAGCCTCAATCCATCTGAGGACAACATTACCAGGAACAGAATGATGAACGCAACAGAAGATGAAGTCTGTGAGTGGTTTCCAGGTGGGACAGGTGTAACAGAAAAGCCAGCCTCCTGGTGAGGGTTCGTCTAGCTGTGAGGGAAAAGCTCGAGGACTGTGGCTGAGAAGGAAGGAGCCTCTAGGGCTGGACACAGATGTCTAA
>NW_011481005.1:0-521 GCF_000754665.1 Bison bison bison
AAGCAGCCACCAAGTGAGTAGTGTCCTGTGCTGCCAGATAAAACTGGTGGCTACAGGGAGAGCATGACTAGGGCCAATCAGGAGCAAGCTCTCAGAAGAGGTGACATTTAAACTGAGACTTAAGTGACAAGGAGTCTGTCACACGCAGATCCAGGGACAGCATTCCCAGCAGAGCACCCAGCTAGCTCTCCTGCATGCCCAGATTGGAGCTGTTCAGGGAGCAGGAGGAAGGGCCCGAGACTCTGGTATGGAGAAGAGCTTGTTGAGGGAAGTGGGGGAGTGGCAGGAGATGACAGCTTGGACCAGGACAGTAGCTGTGGGGTTGGGGAGATGCAGACTCATGCAGGGTAGATGACCGGGTGGAACCAAGGCTGGCAATAGGGCATAGGCCAGAGCACCTGGGAGACAGACAAGACTGGGGCAGGAATGGGTTTTGGGGGCACAGGAGCTCTCGGTGAGCCCTGAGGGGTTAGACTACCTCTTAGACTGGGGGTAGGGGTGCCAGGTAGGTCAGGATAGAT
>NW_011481005.1:4570-5148 GCF_000754665.1 Bison bison bison
TTGTTGCAGAGCATGGGCTCTAGGGTGCACACGGGCTTCAGTAGTTGTGGCACATGGGCTTAGTCTCTCTGTGGCATGTGGGATCCTCCTGGTCCAGGGATCTAACCGTTGTCACCTGCACTGGCAGGCAAATTCTTAACCACTGGACCACCAGGGAAGTCCTGTAGGATTCCCTTTAAATATAGAGCCATTACCCCAAAAAGGGTAATGGAAGCACGTAGAACATGAACACATTTGCATTGTAAAAAAGCAGTGCAGAACAAGGTCAAATTCCCAGCGACCTGTATGGGGTGGGACTTAGGTCAAGAAGAGGGGGAAACGGGGGGGCTCTGGGACTCCAGAGTCCTTGGCAGAGCCATGGGAGTGGGCTCCAGTGACAAGCCACCAGGTGCGGGTGTTAGACACAGCCTGTGTGACTGCCACCTCGTGATAGCCAGAAAGCTGGAGTTGTCAGCTGCAACTGCACATGAACCCTAGAATCCCCAGCCCTGGGGCCCACCCTCCTCAAAAACTGCTTAGAAGGGTAAGAGTCTGACTTCTGCCCTGCCTGCCCCTCCTGAAGTCTCACCCAGGGGCAT
>NW_011481006.1:0-601 GCF_000754665.1 Bison bison bison
TTTGATACCTGGGTCAGCCTCTGGAGAAGGAAATGACAACCCACTTCAGTATTCTTGCCTGGGAAATCCCATGGACAGAGGAGCCTGGCAGGCTACAGTCCACGGGATTGCAGAGTTAGACATAACTGAGTGACTGAGCATGACCAAAACAAAAAAGCACTATAATTTGGTTGTTTTGTATATTGTCTATCTTACACAGGAAATCAAACCTTCTGAGGGCAAAGATTTTGCCTGTTTTATTTACTACTGTTACTCTTGTTCCTGAAATTATGCCCGGCAGAGAAAAGATGCTAAATAAATAACCGTTGTGTGAATGAATGAATTTGGCCATCATTCTTTTCAATCTTATACACTTTTCTGTTTCAAAAGAATTGTTCCCATTTTTTTGCAATACTGACAGTAAAACATAATCTAATTTACTCACCGATGTGCACTACAGTATTTCACCAAATGAAATAGACCTTCACTTGCAGGTCATATAACACCACTGTGTATACTCCCAGGATGTGGGTTAGAGTAAGGAATGCTGCTGATTAAATGATGACATTTATTACTTAGAGGTTTTATTAAGAAATTTTTCTTTAGGTTTATATATATATAT
>NW_011481006.1:3721-4052 GCF_000754665.1 Bison bison bison
GGACAGAAGAGCCTGGCGGGCTACAGTCCCTGGGTTTGCAAAGAGTCAGCAGCCACTGAATCAAATAACAAGTTGTCACATTACTACTGTGAGATGAGTACTAGTTTTTTCTCATGTACAGATGAAAGAAAATGAGGGTTCACATTTTGCCCAAGATCAAACAGCTAATAAGTGGTCATCCAGTATTCAGTACTGGGTCATCTAGGTTCAGTACTGGGTCACCTGGTCTAGGAGTGATCCCACCTTATCTGGCTGAATAGATGTCATTTACTCCAGCTGAGTACATTGAATTGTACTGGATATTTTGGGGAAATGACTAGTTGAAAAAAAA
>NW_011481006.1:4362-5980 GCF_000754665.1 Bison bison bison
AATATATATGTATACATGTACAACTGAGTCACTTTGCTGTACATGTGAAACACTGCAAACCAACTATATGCCAATTAAAAATAGAAATATATATAATGGACAGGGAGGCCTGGCGTGCTGCAATTCATGGGGTCGCAAAGAGTCAGACACAACTGAGCGACTGATCTGATCTGATCTGATATATACAATAAAACATACATGATACAAATAAAATATACATAGTACACAAATATATATATATATATACACACACATACAATAAAATATGCAAATAGAAATGTCTAGAGAAAGTCTATTATGACCTAGTTTAAAGGGGAAAAATAGTAGAGGTGAAATATTGCTTTGGAGCACTTATAAGGTAGAAATATTTTAATGGGCTTCATCTACAGAAAGTAAAGATTTTCTGAGGTGTGAGCCATAGTAATACATTCTAGTCCAAGGTCACCTGAGTCCTCAACATTGATCTGGACATGGGGTACCAAGGAGGTGGGAAATCTCTGATGGTAGATGTGATACCACTGCTTGTGCGCTTATGCTTAGTCATGTCTGACTCCTTGTGACCCCATGGACTGTAGCCTGACAGGCGCCTCTGTCCTTGATTCTTGGCAAAAATACTGGAGCAGGCTGCCATTTCCTATTCCAGGGGATCTTACCAACCCAGGGATCAGATCTGTGTCTCTTGTGTCTCCTGCACTGGTAGGTAGATTCTTCACTAGTGCCGCTTGTGAAGCCAACACCACTGCTGCTCTCAGCAAACCTTAGGAGGAAGAGGCTGGTCTCGACTGCTGGCAGCTTGTTTTAGATATGCCGTAGCACCATTTTCCCTCAGACTCTGGACTGAGAAGCAATTCTGAAAGAGGAGCAATCCCACTATAGACATCTTTTATTGATTCAGAAGTTCTAAGCTGGTTCAGATCTTTGGGTCTAGGTTTCAAGGGTGCTTGTCAGTCTACCTCATCTTTGTCTCTTTCCACTCTTTTTGCAAATCTTTGTCACCTTCAGTATTTGACTCTAGATCACCTTGCACAGTGTCCCATATACTGAGAGCAACCTTATTTCTATTGATCTTCCTCATCTTAGTTAAGTAAAATCTTGTTAAAAGTCTCATTACATTTGTAAAACCTAGACAGATGGGTAAGGCTTTTCTCAACCTTCCTCTAGAACCTAATAATTTCAGGGAGGAATAAATCCAAAATCCAACAAGTAAAAGCTCAAAGAATAGGAAATAGTAATATGAAACAAACAAAGTTTCAAACCTAGACTAAAATTCTAAAAGCAAATACCTCCACTTCCACTTCAAACACACCACTAATTAAATGAATAGTTTTCTAATCCTTTCAAAAATATCCAGCCAAGAATAAAAGTGGTAGAGATGTACTTGTTCACTGTAATTAGGATTTTTTAAATTGGGAACAAACTCTACATAAACATTGTGTACCTATTTTCTTCCTTTAATTACTACCGTGAATATTTCCTTAGGTCATTGTTTATTATTTGAAAATTTGATTTTTATGATCTGAGTAAAAAGCCATATGGGAGAAGGCAATGGCACCCCACTCCAGTACTCTTGCCTGGAAAATCCCATGGACAGAGGAGCCTGGTGGGCTGCAGTCCATGG
>NW_011481006.1:6580-6740 GCF_000754665.1 Bison bison bison
GCAGCAGCAAAAAGCCATATATGAGTACACTGTATTTTACCATTGTTTTGTTATTTGGCATTTAGTTTGGTTCCAATTTTTCATTATAATAAATAACCCTATAACAACTACATTTGTTCATGCATTGTGGCTCAATCTATCTGTTAATTTCCTGAGAACA
>NW_011481006.1:7939-11765 GCF_000754665.1 Bison bison bison
TGAAGGAAGTACATATTATGATAGGGAGAGATTTGCATAATCAGAAAGGAAGAGTTACTGATGTGTTGCGAAATTCAATGACTTTAACATTAACTCTTAATGAACATTTTTTGTGGGGCTGCTCCTATGGTAAGTGATAAAGACTACCAAATCACATGGCATGATTTTAGAGGAGGAGGATCTAGCAAATGTTTCAACCAAACGCTAGATATTTACACATTGGAATCCCTTTTGCCACTCAATACATCATGTGTATTGTCTTCCTAGTATCCCCAACAAAGAAATTGAAGCCTCAGAGATTTATATGCCAAATATATGCAAGTACAAGGTCGTTCCCTATCCCATTTTCCAAATGAGAAGTTCCTCCCTAGGTTTCTAATCAAATATAACATAGAAACTTTGGAAAGTATAGATAGGCTTATCACCTGTCTTATCACCTATCACCTATAGCTTATCACCTATCACATATAATGCTCAATTTGTTACTTTGATTGTGCATACTAATTTTAAATTATATAGCATATTACATTAGAATAAAGTTCTATTGGAAAGTTTATTCCAAGCCACAAACACACATTTACATAACAGAAGAAAGTTTTATGTTATGTAAAGATAGTTTTTCTTTTCTCTGTGCCATATGTCCATGAGCTACATGATGAAACCACTTATTGAGTTGCTGTTAAAATAATCTTTTCAGAGTTTGTTTACAATGGCATTCAACTCATGAAATTTGATGTCAAACCACCAAAGTTGATCACTACTTTTGTTAAATTTGTTTTCTTCCTGTTGCTTTTTCTCCTCTACCACGTGACTTCTACAAGCAACCAAAATATGTATCAATTGAGATTAAGTCAATACATCTTTCCCAGACAGTGCTTTGCTGTTTGAGCAAAATAAAACAAGTGAGTATCTTATAATCTGAGAAGTTCCAGAAATATTTAAATATAAAGGTATCACTTAAGGAAGAAAAAGAAAAAAAATCATGTTTAGTGACACATTAACTTCTCCAAGTCATAGTGTCTATAGGATGTTGTTATCATCAGAACCCAGCCATTTGCCATTCATTCACTTTGCCTACAGTTTTCCCCTTATACAAATGAAGTGCAGTTGAAAGGCTTAACATATCAACGTTCCTCAGGCATTCACTTCTCAATATTAAGGAAAATATTAGCAAATTGCAGGTAGATGTGAAGAACGAGAAGGAAAATTGTGGAGCTCAGCAGTGAGAGTTTCTCAAAGGAAAAAAATTAGTTTAAATCTAAGCCCTGAAAGTTATTAGGTGAGCATGTGAACTCGGGCAGTTACTTAACCTTTATAGGCCTCAATTTCCTCATCTTAAAATGGGAACAATAAACACTTCATAGTGTGGTTGTTTGGATTAAATTTGCTTTCAGAAACTCCAGTTTTAGCCTACTGCTTCACTAATGGTATTCAACAAATGGCAGAGAAAATAAAAAGAACTTTTTTTTGAGGAGATCTGGATATTGAAGTGCTATTTCTATCTCAGAATTTTGCCTAAGCCAACATACTTATATACAGAAAAGTATTTATAAAGCATGTATGAGTACACGGGGAGACTGTTTGAAATTCAGCTTTTTGATAAGCCAGTTGACAGTTCTATTTCTTTCTTCTGACAAACTTCCTTGACAAATTCAGGAAGTTTAACAGTTGGGAAAAGACAATTAGAGTCAAAATGCCAATCTATGAGTAAACGTGCCACCAGATGCTGCTGCTGTTGTTTAGTCTCTCAGTTGTGTCTGACTCTTTGTGACCCTATGGATGTCCCACCAGGAGCCCACCAGGCTCCTCTATCCGTGGGATTCTCTCTATCAGTGGGTTGTCATTTCCTTCTCTGGGGTATCTTCCCAACCCAGGGATTCAACACATGTCTCCTTCATCTCCTGCACTGCAGGTGGATTCTTTATCGCTGAGCTACCTGTGAAGTCCAGATGTATGATTACAATGCAGAACTATCAAAGTTCTACTAGTTTCCAATGATGTGACAGTGAATGTATGTACCAATCCTAGCCCTCATGGAGCTTACATTCCAGACAATGAATAAGATAAGGAAGTGAAATACACTGATTCTGGCAGAGCAGTAAGTGCTACAGAAGGGAAAAAAAATGAAGCAAGAAGAGAATATTGAGTGGAGCTGGAGGGTGGCTGCAGTTTTGTAAAGGGTGATCAGAGAAGGCTTCATTGAGAAGAGGTATTTGAATAAAATTGTCATGGTAGAGACTGGCTGGCTACTTCCCCCCAAATCTGACTCTCTTCTCTTAACCCTGAAGCTCATTGTCATGCCCCATCCTCTCTTGCCAATTGGTGTGACTACATAACTGAATTCTAGCCAATGGAATGGACGCAAAAGTGACTGTCACTGATTCCAAGCCTGGCTCATAACCTCACCCCTCATAAATGATATTCCCTGTTCTTTAAGAATTGATGCTTTCAAACTGTGGTGCTGGAGAAGACTCTTGAGAGTCTCCTGCACAACAAGGAGATCAAATCAGTAAATTCTAAACCTTGAATACTCATTGGAAGAACTGATGCTGAAGGTCCAATACTTTGGCCACCAGATGCAAAGAGCCAACTCATTGGAAAAAACCCTGCTGCTGGAAAGCTTGAGGGCAGGAGAAGAAGGGGGCAACAGAGGTTGAGATGGTTGGATGGCATCACTGGACATGAATTTGAGCAAACTCCGGAAGATGCTGAAGGACAGGGAAGACTGGCATGCTGCAGTCCATGGAGTCACAAAGAGTCAGACACGACTTAGTGACTGAATAACAACAACATAGAAAAGCATAGTGATTTTGAAAGCCACAGGTTAAAAACATCAGAGTTGCAAAATCAAGGTAGACTAGGTCCCTGATTCACAATTTGGAGAGGGAGTCACTTGCTTGCTGATCAGAAGCAACTTTTTGAATTTTCTAGAGTGGTAAGCCACTGAAACGTAGGGCTTCTATTTTAATAACAGCCTGAATTAAGTTAGGTATTAAAGGAAGTGAGGGAGCCATCCATGCAAGTATCAAGGGAAAAGAACACTGAGTAAAGGAAATAGTACAAAGGTCCTGAGGCATGAGTGTGGTCAGAATATGCTAAAGCAACACCAAAAAAAAAGGGGGAAAAGGTGTGGAATGGAATGAGAGAATAAAAGACTAGTAGGAGATGAAGTAAAAGAAGAAAAAAGATAACAGCCAAATCTTAAGAGATTTTACCCAGGGAGGGGATATATGTATAATTATAGATTATTTGTGTTGTACAGCAGAAACCAACACAACGTTTTAAAGCAATTATTCTCTAACTGAAAAAAAAAATTAAAGTGATTCTACCTAGAATCTCAATACTTTCATAATTCATATTTTCTATCAAACAGTCCTTGGATAAAAAGAAACTCTAGAATAATCTTTTTTGGGGATCTCAGTTAGAACTCTTCTTCAATCCTACTTTAATGGGTCCAAATGACTGAATCCTAGCACTTCTTTTGGATTTTTGTTGTGTGCTGTCTACAGAGGTGCTGGAACAGATTTTGGAAAACACTGAGGATGCTTTGGACTGTCATCTGTTAGAAGCAGAATGACACAATCTATCAGTAAGGCTTGTAACAAAGCGGATGCCATCTGATGAAAGATGCAATGAAGAGTGAGTGACCCTAATTGTTCTGTTTTCAGTCATGGCTAAGTTTTCCCCTTCCAAGACATTAAAAAGGAGAGTGAAAAAGCTGGCTTAAAACTCAACATTCAAGAAACTAATCAGATCATGGCATCTGGTCCCATCACTTCATGGCAAATAGAAGGGGAAAAAGTAGAAACAGTGACAGATTTTATTT
>NW_011481006.1:13534-13777 GCF_000754665.1 Bison bison bison
ATTTATATGTGTGATCATGAAAATGTGTATGGCCATTTAAACTTATTCACTCTTTGAAATAATTATTAACACTTTCCACAATTATTATTTTACAGGATACAACATGATAATGGCTAACAGGAAAACTAGACATTGCACCTAATTATACATGTTTATTCTGTTTAAAGGACTTCCTTGGTAGTTCAGCTGGTAGAGAATCTTCCTGCAATGTAGGAGACCCCAGTTTGATTCCTGGTTTGGGAA
>NW_011481006.1:15275-16769 GCF_000754665.1 Bison bison bison
AAAAAAAAAAAAAAAAACCAAAACAAAACAAAACAGACCTCAGACAGGTAAAAAACACAGTAAGAAATGAAAATGAAAACAATCCATTAGGTATGAAGAACTTTACTGTCAACCACTATGATTGGAGTCTAGAAATTTGCCAGTGAATTTATAAAAGACAGAGGAAGGTAAAAATGTGGGCCAAGCATGATGAGGTTCAACTTTTAGAATTAATGAATTGCCTAAATATCTACTGTGAGTCTTGAGACTGAGTGACTAGGGCATCTTCAAATGATACATATGCATGCGTGCTAAGTCACTTCAGTCATGTGTGACTCTTTGTAACCCCATGGACTATAGTCTGCCAGGATCCTCTGTCTATATATATATATCTTTGAGATTATAAAACACTCAGGCAAGTTGGCCTATTGTTAATTTACCATTTTTTAAATCAAGAAATATTTGAGTATCCACAATGGACCAGACATTGTTTGTCCTACATGATAGGTGGTTACAAAATGTCAATAGGCTAATAGAAGAGCAGACATGTACATAACTGTGTTTTTTAAATGTGATACTCATTGAAGTGTAGCTATAACTTCAACAAATATTTACTACATGTCTGTTAAGTTCTGGGCAGTGTGCTAGGTGGTGGATATTCAGTGGTAAACAACACAGACCCAGTCCTTACCCATATGGACCTTATAGTATGATGGATAATATAGACATTAAGCCAATAATCATATAAAAGTTATATTAATGCAAACCATGATACATGTATGAAGAAAAATTTTAAAATTATGAGAATACTCTTATGAACTTTCAACTAAGAACTCTCATATATATGCTGCATGTAAAGGCAAAGACACATCAAATTCTATTTCCCACAAGGAGATAGTATCAATGGTCAAACAAGTTATTTCACTTTTGGGGAACATGTCTAATTTTAGACTAAGATATGTTTCCTCTGAATATATCTTTGAAAGATTTAATAAACATTCGTATCTTTATTATATGTGATGAGGGTAAAAGCAGAGAGAAATTGCTGATATTGCTGGGAAAACAGAAAAGAAGTAATTATCATCATAATCATTTTCTTCCTCTTCATCCTCCAAGAACTTTTAAAATTTTCTCAGAAGACCTAAGTGAATATCTATTGGTTTCTTGAATGGAAGCATGTGGTCTAAGAATAACTGTATTGTAAAAGTAGTTTGGGATGTAATCTTTCCCTAAGGAGAATTAGGAGTGGATCTTATTTAGAGTCAGGTGGGTGTGGTGGTTGTCAGAGTGAGTCTCTCCAGTAAGTGACATTGAAGCTGGAACCCTGAAATATAAGGATGACTAGATGAAGCATAAGGGGATAGGTTCTACACAGAGAAATCAACTTGTAAGGCAGAAAATACACAGAGATTCAGCGGAACTGAACGTAGACAAGTGTTGTTAAAGTGTGGTGAACGAGGAGGAGAGTGGCAGGAGATAAGGCTAGAAGGAAGGGCAGAGCCCCAGAGGCCATGG
>NW_011481007.1:0-434 GCF_000754665.1 Bison bison bison
CAATGCAGGAGATGTGGGTTCGATCCCTGGGTCAGGAAGATCCCCTGGAGAAGGAAATGGCAACCCACTACAGTATTCTTGCCTGGGAAACCCCACAGACAGAGAAGCCTGGAGGGCTATAGGGCATGGGGGCACAAAAGAGTTGGACATGACCTCTTGATTAAATAATAACTTTTTTGTGCTAGAGAAAAAGCTCTAGCACATACTCTTTTTACAACCAGTCTGCTTTCTATAAGCAAATGAGGCACAGAGGCGGAGTTTACACCACTGGCTGGTGTAGCTCTAGGACAAGATGTCAGACCCTCTAACTGCTCTAAGTCTAGATACTTCACCATGCTATGCTACTGGGTCTGGGCAGTCCAGGAAGGCTTTGGAATTGGATCTGAATGGCTGGTCTGTATTCAGTCATAATAGAGTTATTATAAATAACTTTG
>NW_011481007.1:4030-5300 GCF_000754665.1 Bison bison bison
CCTTGACACCCTAAGGAAAGAAGGCTGCTTTCTGGGCAGTATTTAATGAGAGAAGCAGTGTGTCCTCTATCAGCTGAACTGGGCAGTGAAGGATGTACTACCTCCCTGCCATCCATTAAGGTCCCTTCCTGTTGTAATATCCCATCCTTCTATTCCCAACTCTGAGGGAAGAATAATATGCCCTCATCTAAAGTTGCACAAATGAGCCGTATCTTATGCTCAAAATGCCAGTGCCCCATCTTGGGTTACATCAACCCTGGGGAGATATCAGGGGCTTGACTGAAGTGTGGCCAGAGAGATTCCTGGATGCTCTAGCCCAGAGAAGGGACCTGTCATTTCTAGGGAGGTTCCCAGCTTTCTCAGAGGACCTAGGAACTGTCAGTTACATGGATAAATCCAGTCCTGGAACTGGGACTCAGGCAGGCCACAATTCCCTTGGGGATGGGAAAGCGAAGGGGGATGGGGTGGGGGAACATCACAGAAAGGGAACTGATTTGCTCATTGTTTCCCAGATCACTACAAGTAGAACCCAGAAGCCCCAGCATCCTGTCACCCCCAAGCATGACCCTTGCACCTTTGAACACTTTGGTCCCTCTTCCTGCCGTGTGCAACTTAAAAAGGGACTTCCCCAACATGTGTCTTGGAGCTTGAGCTGGGAGCTGAGAACTCACACCCTGAGCTGTTTCCCTGTTCAATGCCCGGCCCCTCTTTCCTCTCCCCACACGCACACAGAGATGAGGACCAGTACCTGCTACGGCACTCCAGCCCCGTTACAGACCGGGAGCCAGCCTTCAGACAGCAGGCTCCGCACAACATGGCCACGGGGAGCAAAGGGGAGCTTGAGAAGATCCTAGCCCACCTAGAGGATGAGAACCGGTGGGTGTGACAATGGCAGAGATCTGTGTGGTTTCTAGAGACAGACAGCTTAACTCAAGTCCTGGACTTCCACATCCTAACTCTGTGGCCTCGAACAAGTGACTTATATTCTGTGATCTTCCATTTCCTCATCTGTAAAATGGGGATGAGGAGCTGCTGTAAAATACCTATGTCTGAGAGTCATTTGTGAAGATAAAATGATCAAGCATATAATGTGTTAGCCCGTGTCTGTCTTATTGAAAGGGTTCTAAAATAGCCCTTTCAATAGCTAAAATAAAAGCTAGCTATACTAATAATTGGTCTTCCCTGTTGTAGCTCAGCTGATAAGGAATTTGCCTGCAATGCAGGAGACCCCAGTTCAATTCCTGGATCAGGAAGATCCTCTGGAGAAGGG
>NW_011481007.1:8593-9617 GCF_000754665.1 Bison bison bison
CTCTGGCTTCCTCTCCACAGCAGTCAGAAGGCAGTCACCCCCAAGAGAAAGGACAAACTACTCCAGACACTGAAGCTGCAGGTGAGTTCCCTCAACCCCTTCCTTCATGGCTTTGTCTTGCCTCAGGTCTCCGGCCCAAGGTTCTGCTAGGGCTGGGACTGGTTCCTCCTCATGTCTTTGAGCTTAGGGTCAGGGATGATTGGATTATTGACTGATTCATTCATTTCTTTATTCTACAAATGTATATTGATTACCTCATACGTATCTAGGCATCTTGCTGGGAAGATACACATGCTATAGGTTTATCTTTCAGCAGGCAGCATCCTACCTCGGCCCCTTGACCTCATAAGGGGATCTCTAGTTGTCTTCCCAAATCTCTCTTTTCCAATTCAGATGATGTGGGATTGAAGAGCCAAGATGTCAGCCTCTGCTTGGAGGACATCATGGAGAAGCTCCGCCATGCCTTCCCCAGTGTACGAAGTTCTGATGTGACTGCCAACACACTGCTGGCCTCTTGAGGGAACCAGAGCCCCATCTTATAGTCCATGGTCCTCTCCTGGTCTGGCCAAAGGCTTTCCTCAGACTTCACCCAACCTTCCCAGTCCCCGCTGGCCCCACTCTCCTCAGCTGGAGTTATTTGTGCTCGGGGCAGCAGCAGAGATTTGGTGGTATGCGAGGTGGGGGTAGAGGGGCTGGGGGAGGGAGAGGCATGATTCCTCTGATTCTAGAAATGTGCCCTTTACTTCAAGTTTGAGGTCAGTCCCTTCAGTACGCTTCTGTTGCAGCCCAGGCTAATGGCACTTGGAAGCCATTCAGGTGGGTTGCCTTGTGAAGCAGTGCCCATTGGTCCCTTTCCATTCTCTATGGAATGATGGAGATGGAGGGCACCTAATGACCCCAAGGCTCCAGCATTATGAATACACAGAACTTAGCCCTACTCTCTGACCCAACACAAAGGAGGTGAAGGGGTGGCCTGAAGACAGTCCCACCCCCCAAAGTACCCCTGAAAAATCTGGGCAATGTG
>NW_011481008.1:0-548 GCF_000754665.1 Bison bison bison
TGAAGAGCTCTCTAGTCTTTCCCATTTCCTCTTTTTCTTTGCACTGATCACCGAGGATGTGATCACAAATTTTAAGCGTGTTTTTTTTTTTGCCTCTCAACTCTTTAATTTCTATTTTATTTTGCTATTATCTGAGTTTTATTCTCTTGCTTCCCCTTTCTCTTGTGTAAAATGACCTATAGGACTAGTTTTGGAGTACAAAATGGCAACCCACTCTAACATTCCTACCTAGACAATTCCATGGACAGAGGAGCCTGTCAGGCTATAGTCCATGGGGTCGCAAAGAGTAGGACATGACTGAACACACACAGGACTAGTTTTTACTCTTTAGGCATCTCCCACAGAATGTCTTCCTGTTAAAGTTTTTCACAGAATACTGCTTGGATTTTAATGCACAAAATGCATGGACTATATTTATTTCTGAACTCAATGTTTTGTTTTGTTTTGTTTCTGGCTACTGCTTTTATAGGAAAACTTAATGTTACCAAAACTGATACCATATTTTAAACATCTTTTGAGTTGCATTCTAGACATAATTAGTAGAGTAT
>NW_011481008.1:4647-5315 GCF_000754665.1 Bison bison bison
CTCTGCAGTAGTCCACCTCCTCAGGAGACACTCAACACAGTTCTGTCTCAGTCTCTGTGGAGACTCAGGGTCCTGGTGTGCATAAGGTATGTTTGAGCCCTCTGAGCATATCTGGCGGGTATGGGGTTTGATTTTAAATGTGTTTTCGCCCATCCTACCAGCTTGCTGGGGCTTCTCCTTTGCCCTTGGATGTGGGGTATCTCCTCAAAGTGGGTGCAGCGGCACTCAGCCACAGCTCTACCAACTTGCTGGGGCTTCTCTGCCCTTGGATGTGGGGTATAACCTCACAGTCGCTCCAGCACTGTGCAGCCACCACTGCAGCACAATGTAGCCAGCCCCCCAACCTTTGGTAGTTACCAGAAAAATTTTAATTATAAATGTGGATTGCTTTATATTTCCAATGGATGCGGTATTATGTAAAACAGGACTCCCCAACCCCTGTGTCACAGAAAAATGATTCAATTACTGCTAAATCATCTCTCTCACCTCCCATTCCTGTACATGGAAAAATTGTCTTCCATAAAGTCAGTCCCTAGTGTGAAGAAGGTGGGGACCACAGCTGTAAATAGTGAACTCCTGAATGCAGAGTTCCAAAGAATACTAAGGAGAGATAACAAAGCCTTCCTCAGTGATCAATGAAAAGAAATAGAGGAAAACAACAGAATGGG
>NW_011481008.1:8784-10209 GCF_000754665.1 Bison bison bison
TTTTGGCCAACACAAGAGTACTGACAACTGAAAATCCTTTTTGATATTATTTAACTGTTTTATAGTGTCAAGCAGCACTTATTTTCATCTGTGAAAATTGAGGAAATAAATTTTGTAGGAAAGTTATAATCCAAATATGCAAAGTCACATGAGTAAATAAAATACGGTTAAAATAAAAAAAAATAATGAGGGTATGTCAAGGTGGCTCAGATGATAAAGAATCTGACTGCAATGCAGGAGATGTGTGTTCAGTCCTTGGGTTGGGAAGATCCCCTAAAGAAGGGAACAGCTAGTCACTCCAGTATTCTTACCTGGAGAATTCCATGGACAGAGAAGCCTGATAATCTATAGTCCATGGAGTCAAAAAGAGTAGGACACAACTGAGAAACTAACACTTTCACTACCCTTTCACTTTCATGTAAAAATAAAGCACTTTTTATGGATCATTTCTAATTGATTATCTCCCGTCATTTAGTTGAGCTTGGATTTGATGCATGAATTATCAAAATATAAGTCCTAGCAACTGTATTTAGTTCTTCAATTTTGGCAGCTGTCAGTAGCATAGCACATTATCACTAGCATTTGTATTGAGGCCAACTAGAATTGATGTATCAAACATGTCAAAAATAGTGCACCTAGAATGTTATGGCAATGACCATCATCAAAAAAAATTTTTAGTCAGAACAGAGTTTTTTCATTGGTGATCCAGATTTTGTCAATTTTATTGATGTAGTTACAACTCCAGTTAAAAATAGTACACTTTGAGAGAACATGACTCATGAACAAACTGAGAATTCAGTGAATAATTTCAGATATTCGGTCCCATTTATTTTGTGTAATTGCAGAATGGCAACTTGGCTATACTGGTCTTTAGGTAGTAATATCATCTTTTTTAAATCAACAACATGGTGAGTCCCACTGAAATAAAGTCACCTAAGGAGTCTACACTGAAGCTAAGCATGTGATTGATGTGTTTACTGCTATTAAAGTATAGGTGTTAGACATGAAAGAACCATTTATATCATTTCCTATGGGCCAGGAAATGCCTCAGGCTTTATATGCATAATCCTCCTAATTCCTCAAAAGTCTGTAATGTAGGTTCTAACTGGAACTATAATTTTTCTCATTTTGCAGATGAGAAAATACAGAGACTCACTGCTCTCACAGGTAGTGATAGACCTTAGATTCAACCCATATTTATCATCTGATCTCAAGACTCATAATATGCTATGAAATAACACGATACTTACCAGAAAAAAAAAAAAAGTGCTGAATTCCAAAGATAACATTACAAATAGAAATGTGTGTTATTTCAGTGATGAGTTTTGTTGAAAGACAAACAGGGGTGTCTTTTTTAAACTTCTGAAAATGTCTAGTTCCCTATATGTTGTGACCTTGCCTATTCTTATAGTTGTGTCTCCTGCC
>NW_011481009.1:0-296 GCF_000754665.1 Bison bison bison
CTGGCGTGCTGCGATTCATGGGGTTGCAAAGAGTCGGACATGACCGAGCCACTGAACTGAACTGAACCCAAGCATAATCAGTAAAAGCACAGTATTTTTAACAATTATAAATAAGATAAAAGTTTATATTGTACTATGCTGTGCTAAAGAGCCTCTTGATAAAAGTGAAAGAGGAGAGTGAAAAAGTTGGGTTAAAGCTCAACATTCAGAAAGCTAAGATCATGGCATCTGGTCCCATCACTTCATGGCAAACAGATGGGGAAACAGTGGAAACAGTGGCTGACTTTATTTTGGGG
>NW_011481009.1:4560-5325 GCF_000754665.1 Bison bison bison
CCTTCAATTAAGGAAACCTAGTCTCTTGATAATTAGAGCTAAGTTTTGCTCTACATTTCTGTAGAGGAACCATCTAGGTTTTTATGTGAAGTCTTCAATTGCTATTTTGGTTACCTAGGTAACTAAGAATAGTGTCACACTGATCTATGATCCTATTTGACCAAGTATTTTGAAAAGTTTTAGCATTTGACAATACTCACCCTTAAAAAAATTAAGTTCTAAATGAAGTCTTTTTGACCTCAAACTAACTTCGGAATTTTTCAGAGGACCCTGGAACATCTCAAAAGGTGTGTTATTTCTCCTTATAAAAGGAAAGTGTATGCCTGCTATGTTGCTCAGTCATATCTTACTCTTTGTGACCCCATAGAACACCTGGAAAGTCCCTATAAAAGGAGAGATGTTATACTAATTAGACATAGTTGATTTGTTAAGTTATGGAGGAAATATTGTCAAATAAGTGATGCTAAGCTTTTATTAGAGCTTCCCACGTGGCTCAGCAGTAAAGAATCTGCCTGCAATGCTGGAGACACAGGAAATGCGGATTTGATGATTCCTGGGACACGAAGATCCTCTGGAGGAGGAAATGGCAACCCACTCAAGTATTCTTGTCAGGAAAATCCCATTTCAGAGGAGGCTGGTGGGCTATATAGTTTATGGGGTCTCAAAGAGTCAGACATGACTGAGCACACATGCATATATACATACATGCATAGCTTTTAATAAATTATATTTCTGTGGGATTTGTGTTATTAATATAAGTATTTC
>NW_011481010.1:0-462 GCF_000754665.1 Bison bison bison
AGTCTGTTGTTCCATGGCCAGGTCTAACTGTTGCTTCCTGAGCTGCATACAGGTTTCTCCAAGGCAACTCAGGTGGTCTGGTATGCCTGTCTGTTTCAGAATCTTCAACTGTTTATTGTGATCCACACAGTCAAAGGCTCTGGCATAGTCAATAAAGCAGAAATAGGTGTTTATCTGGAACTCTCTTGCTTTTTTGATGATCCATCTAATGTTGGCAATGTGATCTCTGGTTCCCCTGCCTTTCCTAAAACCAGCTTGAACATCTGGAAGTTCACAATTCATGTATTGCTGAAGCCTGGCTTGGAGAATGTTGAGCATTTCTTTAATAGTGTATGAGATAAGTGCAATTGTGTGGTAGCTTGAGAATTTTTTGATATTGCTTTTCTTTGGGATTGGAGTGAAAACTGACCTTTTCCAGTCCTGTGGCCACTGCTGAGTTTTCCAAATTTGCTGGCACATTGA
>NW_011481010.1:562-2539 GCF_000754665.1 Bison bison bison
ACCTTGACACATCCTTTGGACCTCAGTTGATGGGAGGTCTTCATCTTTCCCTCCCGGGTATCTAGAGTCAGCTGTTCTATAACAGCTCTAGAGCCTTGTGGCTTCTGAGTCACCTTAGTCATTTTGAAGACTCGCAGGGGTCTACTCCAGAGCCCCTCAGATCAGATCAGATGAGTTGCTCAGTCGTGTCCGACTCTTTGTGACCCCATGAATCGCAGCACGCCAGGCCTCCCTGTCCCTCACCAACTCCCAGAGTTCACTGAGACTCACGTCCATTGAGTCAGTGATGCCATCCAGCCATCTCATCCTCTGTTGTCCCCTTCTCCTCCTGCCCCCAATCCCTCCCAGCATCAGAGTCTTTTCCAATGAGTCAACTCTTCGCATGAGGTGGCCAAAGTACTGGAGTTTCAGCTTTAGCATCATTCCTTCCAAAGAAATCCCAGGGCTGATCTCCTTCAGAATGGACTGGTTGGATCTCCTTACACACCAAGGGGCTCTCAAGAGTCTTCTCCAACACCACAGTTCAAAAGCATCAATTCTTCAGCACTCAGGCTTCTTCACAGTCCAACTCTAACATCCATACCTGACCACAGGAAAAACCATAGCCTTGACTAGACAAACGTTTGTTGGCAAAGTAATGTCTCTGCTTTTGAATATGCTCTCTAGGTTGATCACAACTTTCCTTCCAAGGAGTAAGCGTCTTTTAATTTCATGGCCGCAGTCACCATCTGTAGTGATTTTGGAGCCCAGAAAAATAAAGTCTGACACTGTTTCCATTGTTTCCCTATCTATTTCCCATGAAGTGATGGGACCGGATGCCATGATCTTCGTTTTCTGAATGTTGAGCTTTAAGCCAACGTTTTCTCTCTCCACTTTCACTTTCATCAAGAGGCTTTTGAGTTCCTCTTCACTTTCTGCCATAAGGGTGGCATCATCTGCATATCTGCGGTTATTGATATTTCTCCCGGCAATCTTGATTCCAGCTTGTGCTTCTTCCAGCCCAGTGTTTCTCATGATGTACTCTGCCTACAAGTTAAATAAGCAGAGTGATAATACAAAGCCTTGATGCCCTGCTTTTAATGCTTGAATCCAGTCTGTTGTTCCATGGCCAGGTCTAACTGTTGCTTCCTGACCTGCATACAAATTTCTCAAGAGGCAGATCAGGTGGTCTGGAATTGCCATCTCTTGAAGAATTTTCCACAGTTTATTGTGATCCACACAGTCAAAGTCTTTGGCATTGTCAATCAAGCAGAAATAGATATTTTTCATGAACTGTCTTGCTTTTTCTATGATCCAGCAGGTATTGGAAATTTGATCTCTGGTTCCTCTGCCTTTTCTAAAACCAGCTTGAACATCAGGAAGTTCAGGGTTCCCATACTGCTGAAGCCTGGCTTGGAGAATTTTGAGCAACTACTAGCATGTGAGATGAGTGCAATTGTGCGGTAGTTTGAGCATTCTTTGGCATTGCCTTTCTTTGAGATTGGAGTGAAAACTGACCTTTTCCAGTCCTGTGGCCACTGCTGAGTTTTCCAAATTTGCTGGCACATTGAGTGCAGCACTTTCACAGCATTATCTTCCAACAATTGAGATAGTTCATCTGGAATTCTATCACTTCCACTAGCTTTGTTCGTAGTGATGCTTTCTAAGGCCCTCTTGATTTCACATTCCAGGATGTTTGGCTCTAGGTTAGTGATCACACCATCGTGATTATCTGGGTCATTTTTGTACAACTGTCCTGTGTGTTCTTACCGCCTCTTCATAGTATCTTCTGCTTCTGCTTGATCCATACCATTTCTTCCCCTTATTGAACCTGTCTTTGCATGAAATATTCCCTTTGTATCTCTGATTTTCTTGAAGAGAACTCTAGTCTTTCCCATTCTGTTGTTTTCTTCTATTTCTTTGAATTGATCACTTAGGACAGCTTTCTTATCTCTGTTTGCTATTCTTTTGGATCTCTGCATTCAGATGTATATATAT
>NW_011481010.1:5020-6852 GCF_000754665.1 Bison bison bison
AGGGATTGGGGGCAGGAGGAGAAAGGGACAACAGAGGATGAGATGGCTGGATGGCATCACTGACTCAATGGACGTGAGTCTCAGTGAACTCTGGGAGTTGGTGAGGGACAGGGAGGCCTGGCATGCTGCGATTCATGGGGTCACAAAGAGTCGGACACGACTGAGCAACTCATCTGATCTGATCTGAGGGGCTCTGGAGTAGACCCCTGCGAGTCTTCAAAATGACTAAGGTGACTCAGAAGCCACAAGGCTCTAGAGCTGTTATAGAACAGCTGACTCTAGATACCCGGGAGGGAAAGATGAAGACCTCCCATCAACTGAGGTCCAAAGGATGTGTCAAGGTGAGCTGAACCCACCTAAGCTCCTCATGTCTTTCTCTGAATTATTTAGTATGTTGAAAAAAATAGCATTATATCATTCTTTCTTATGGCTAATATTCCATTCCGTGCATAATATATCTGTCATTATCCATTCACCTATCTATGGGCATTTAAGGTTGTTTCCATGTCTTTGCTACTGTACATTGTGCTACTATAAACACTGTTGTGCATATCACTTTTCTGATGGGAGTTTTCATCTTACTGGATATATGACCAGTTGTGTTATTGTTGGATCATATAGTAACTGTATCTTTAGAGTTTTAAAAACTCTATACCAGGGAAGGAGATGATGGGCAGGAGGTTCAAAAGGAGGGGATATATGTATCATATGGCTGATTCATGTTGAGGTTTCAAAGAAAACAACAGAATTCTATAAAGCAATTACACTTCAGTAAAAAAAAAAATTATTATGATTATTATAAAATAACTGCTTACTGTTTTCAAAAGTGGCTGCATCAGTTTCTTGATTTTCATGTATAGTAGTGGTAGTGAAAGTCACTCAGTCGTGTCCGACTCTTTGCAACCCCATAGATTATACAGCCCATGGAATTCTCCAGGCCAGAATACTGGAGTGAATAGCCTTTTCCTTCTCCAGGGGATCTTCCCCACCCAGGGATCGAGACCAGGTCTCCAGCATTGCAGGCACATTCTTTACCCACTGAGCCACAAGAGAAGCCCGGTTTTTCACCTATGCTGCTGCTGCTGCTAAGTCGCTTCAGCTGTGTCCGACTCTGTGTGACCTCACAAGACGGGAGCCCACCAGGCTCCCGCATCCCTGGGATTCTCCAGGCAAGAACACTAGAGTGGGTTGCCATCTCTTTCTCCAATGCATGAAAGTAAAAAGTGAAAAGGAACTCACTCAGTCCTGTCCAACTCTGCAACCCCATGGACAGCAGCCTACGAGGTTCCTCTGTCCATGGGATTTTCCAGGCAAGAGTATCGGCCATTATAGGATGTTGTTAATCTTCCTGCAGTACTTGGTTGACTTACATGTTTTTTTTTTTTTTCCAAATATGTTTTTCTTCTTCTTCTTCTTCTTTTTTTTTTTTTAAATATATACTCTTAGGAGTGGAGCTGCCAGGTCATATGGTCAGTCTCTTGTATTCTTTAAAAGGCACTTTGTAGTGACTTTTATAATGGCTCCTACCAAATATATCTCACTAGTACCATAAAGAGTCCCCTTTAAAAAATGTTTCTCTACCATGTCTTCTCTGTATAATATTTGATACTTTTTCACTACTCAGAGGTGATACCTCATTAATATAGTTTGTGTATCTATAATAACACCCTGGGTTTCTCAGGTGGCACGTTTCTCAGGTCGTTAAGAATCTGCCTGCAACGACAGGAGTCAAAGGAGATGTGATTTGGGAAGATCCCCTGGAGGAGGAAACGGCAAGTCACTCCGGAATTCTTGCCTAGGAAAATTCCATGGATAGAGGAACTTGGTGGGCT
>NW_011481011.1:0-484 GCF_000754665.1 Bison bison bison
TATGTTGAACCATTGTGTGACCCTGGAATGAATCCAACTTGACATGGTATTGATCCTTTTAATGTATTGCTGGATTTGGTTTACTAATATTTTGAGAATTAAAAAAATTAATTAATTTATTTTAATTGGGGGCTAATTACTTTACAATATTGTAGTGGTTTTTGCCATACATTGACATGAATCAGCCATGGGTGTACATGTATTCCCCATGATGAACCCTCTTCCCACCTCCCTCCCCATCCCATCACTCAGGGTCATCCCAGTACACTGGCCCTGAGCACCCTTTCTCATGCATTGAAGCTGGACTGGCGATCTATCTCACATATGGTAATATATGTGTTTTAATGCTATTCTCTCATACCATCCCACCCTTGCTTTCTCCCACAGAGTCCAAAAGTCTGTTTATATCTGTGTCTCTTTTGCTGTCTCACATATAGGGTCATCGTTATCATCTTTCTAAATTCCATATATATGCATTAATATA